>NC_051176.1:310838713-311042137 GCF_013339695.2 Rhipicephalus sanguineus | reverse complement strand
ACCAAGTTAAGGAGGCGATCATGAGAGCACCCAGACGAAGGCGCCTAGATAGATAGATACGTAGATAGAAACGCTCAAAGTGCCAAAGGTTCGCTAAGAAATGCTTTGCATTTAATATTGCTTACCCTAGCCATCGAGAAATAAAACCTAGAGACCGGTAGTAGCAAAAAAAAATTCAGTCTCGCGTCAAGGGCGAAGCAATGAATGCGAGAGCAACAAATTGGAATGTCATACGCAGAAAGTCTAGCAGCTCTACACTTGCAGCGTGCTGCTCAAACACAAAGAAGTACGCACGAAAAGAACACACCAGCATGCACAGGACGAGCGCGAACTAACAACTGTCACAGCTGCTAGGTCGCGCTCGTCCTCTTCGATCGCAATTTCGCGCCGTGGCGGGTAATCTAATTCGCCATCTCGCGTTCTTCAGCTCAAAAGCATGGTGCCGCCGATATTAACGCAATGGCGTTAAAGAGTTCGTTACGCAAAAATTCCGATGTCGGCGTCTGTGTCGGCGTCGTTGGTTGTGAGCGAGAAATCAGCGTTGTCCGTGGCAGAAAAAAATCAAGAAAGATGCAAATAAAACAAATAATAAAAATTATTGGTCGTAGTGAGAATGGAACCCACGCCTTCCGCGTGGCAAGCAAGTGTTCTACCCCAGAGCCACACCACTGCTTGAAACTGCTTCGGAGAAAGAAAGAACCGTATGAATGTCATCTAGTGAGAAGAGCCTCCTTGACTCATGTGATGTTGCCTTGCAGAAGCGCAGAATCGCTTGAGCCGTCAAAACATAATAATTGCGCAACGAGTGGGCGTTTTAAAGGCCCACCCATTTAAAAGCGCTCAGACATAATTAATCATCAACAGCAGCAAAAGCATCAACAAAGTGAGCAGCAGCGTAGGTTCGCGTGTTGCCTTACGGACGCGTAGTGGGCCATCGCTGATATCGGTAAAGGAAGAATTATGGCGTGGTGGGCACATCGCAACTCTACTTGCAGTAGACGTTCTAGGATAGTTTGAAACGGCAATGTTAAACGCAAAGACGTTCGTTTGTTTGCGACACCGTTGAGGCATGAACCGAGAACCGAAGCCAGCCTAGCGATTGTGAAGGCGATGTGCACAGGGCCCGATTACGCTATGGACGAGGCAACCTAATGTTTTCGCGCGCGACGCCAGCGCCGAATGCTCCCCTGGTGGGCAGCTGAAACTCTCGAAGGTTGTGGCATGGCCTCCGAGATGGCGGGCGCGCGGCGGGTTTCTCTCCGGCCGTCCCAAGCGCCGCGCTCCCCAGAAAAAAAAAAACAAAAAAAAAAGAAACACGAACATCGCCTCGCGCGCCCAGCTACCGCCACATTTCGCACTCACTTGGGATTCCTGGGATTCCGGCGGCAGCGGAGACCGCGGCAGAAAGCAGAGCGCGCGGGATTACAGCGTGCGCATGTTTTTCTGCGTACGAGCAAGCATTGCCGCCAGGATCATCTGGATGCACTGAAGGCAAGTATTTTTTTGTGTTACTGCATTTATTTTGGTCCAATTTACGGTGAAACGCACGGCAACTGCTCAATTCTCCTGATATAAATTATTGTAAGGAGGTATCAATTCATCTGTGGTAGTATTACTTTTTTTTTCATAACGGTCCATTTTCTCTCGGCGCGAAATACATTGATTTGAGAAATATACAGGGGCGTTCTAGCATTCTTCTTTTCTGGAGACGTGTATGGGTGAAAACTGGGCTAATTTTCGTCGTTGCATCATGTCATCGCCGAAGCACGGTTACGCTCCAGAAAACTGAATGCCCTGGTGATGCCACTGAAGTAAGATAAGTGATTGTGATGGAATATTGTTGAAGGCTTCGATTAACCGACCTACACTTACTCCACACGTCGTTCACAGTGAAAGTGCCTGAGTTGTCATCGCCTCCTTTCTCGACATCCGGATTTTGCTTACGTTTTCGTAGCAGAATGGCAATATCAGTATCGTGTTCATTTACTGTGCTCTCGACTGCATGCAAATCAATCAATCGATCATAAATGAACAAAACGCGCCTGTAACCAGTCCATCCCTGGCCGTCGCAGAACCGGCGACTTTCAGTCCAGACCACGGTTAGAGTGTACTAGAAGGTAGAGTACACTCTCCCACGGTCTAGACGTATGGCGACCGCCTGCAACCTCCTCCCTGTCTCCTGCGGCGCGACGGGAGGTAGTTGGAAAGGGAAACTGGGGAAGCCTCGTGGGCGAGTGCGAAGTATTGTGCGCTATGCGAGCGCGGCCGCTTTCGCGCCAGACTTGATGGCGCCGGCGACATCGCGAGGAGAGAGCATGACGACTGCCGATGCCGACTGCCGAGTTTTGTCGGCTCAGTTAGCGTTCCCCTCCAGCGTGCGCTCGACCTTATTTCTTTGTAACGCGCTCATGCTGCGGCGTTTGCGCGGTTTTTATCTTGCGTGCTTTTGTCGCTGGCGTTCTGCGCAAAGAAGACAAAATTTTGGCGTGGAAGTGGAAATGAATGTTTGATTCAATAGCAGTGATTTATTAATTGAAGTTGCAGACTACTTACGGCTATATAACTGAAACACTGTAAGTGCTGTCTTTTTTTTGTTGTTGTTAGAGAAAATGCTGTGAGGTCCTGTGTCTTCTCTTTAATTTCAGGAATATAGCGCACTGCTGCGTACCCCTGTGCACCTGTTATAATATGCCTTTAAAGTTTCCGTATAGAAGGAAGTGCCTGCAAGTTGTTAATAAAGGAAATATAAACAAAGTGTTCCTAATGGAAAATTTGAGTGAGCTGCTGTACGTGTGTTTTCATTTCGCTATATGTTGTTACACCGAAGGAAAAAATGCACAAAGGAAGTAAGCACCGATACCTGCTTTTTGCGATACTGCTTCTCCAAACGGACTGCTTCCGTCGCAGGCCTTAAGTCTAGCTTACAACATTATCAACATATCTATTGTGGGCTCGGGGCCAGTGGTCAGCCGAAGCCCTCAGATAACACGTAGGCGACAAGAAAACGCGTTTAATTTACGAAGGCCCGGCAACGACTGATCGCGGTCTTTAGCGGCAGGGTGATCGCGGTCTTTAGCGCCCGGGCGTCATCACGCCCAGCCTCATCATCGTTCTGTTTTTTTCTTCTCCTTCGCTAGCGCCCCCATACTATACAGCCCGCAAATTTCGAAGTATAGTAAGTTTCTAGCACATGCGGATTTCTTGCAGAGGCATCGCTTTTCTAAGTGCTCTAATAAAGGCGGCGCAAATCTACAGCAAAAAAAAAAAAAGCCCGTTTGAGAATCGATAGGCCCCGGCATTGACTTGGCCTCTCGTACACCTTGACTCGACATTTCCAAATCAGCGCGAGGTTAATAAAAGCGCAAAACCATTTTTTTCCTCGCCACATGCAAGCTGCGCCAACAGCGCGGCAGCTTTTCCGATCCCAAGTAAGTGCGCCGCGGTGCGGAGAAAAGAGCGGGCAACGCCCACCTTGGGAAATACGCTCTCTCAGTGCGATTGGGACGGCCGGAAATAACCCGCCGCGCGCTCGCCATCTCGGAGGCCATGGTTGTGGGCTCGCCCGCGGAAGCGATTGCGTGCTGCCGCGCGCGCATTTTCGGCGGAGCGCGTGCTGCCAGTGATTGCGTTTCCAAGTTGCAAAGAAAGCCACGTCATTCCACAAGTAGGTACGCAACGCACTTATGCCGAGCAGTGCCGCATTAGCCTTGAGAAGATTATAAGCACTCAGCTGACCTGTGAAACGGCATCTTCAAAGGAAATGCACAGGCAAAAAAAGCGCGCAGCTGTACCCAGATTCAAATAGTCATGTATTTTGCGTGCCTTATTTTGATCATTGTCGTACGGCAGAGCGAGTGGTCCTTAGGCATACATCAATAAAGTTTACTCGGCTCCTCCCATATCATCGCGCCGATTCAGTACCTTCAGGAAAGGGCACACTGGAAGACCAGCTAATGGTAAAAACCTGTTGTGGTACTACGCATACCGCACAATATTTAACACAGTGATCGCGATTGCGTATCTGCACTGGTGCTATCCGATAATCTTACTTGCGGCTTGCAAGCCCGTGAGGCAGCCGCGTGAGGGAACGGGTTGTGTATTGTAGATTTATCATCACATAAATGCACAAATGGCTATTGTATTTTTTTATCATAGATAACTCGATTAGTTTATTCTAATAAACCTTTGAAAATCTTTGTATCACCATTGTATCCTTGTAAAGAGACCGTATTGGCGCGGCGGATATTCCAGCAGTCCGTTCTTTCTAGACATTGACTACTGTGTACAAAGCCACTGTAATATTGGTCAAATCTCGCCCGTGTTTCTGAGGCAAAGCGGCACAAAATGTTACCATTCGATCAAGTGCTGCTAGCCGGACCAGGAAAACAGCCCACCTCAAACTTGGGGAGAATTTGTAGGCAGAAACAGAACACTGAAGCTAGCAAACGCGACCGCACCTTTCTTGCTTCAACCTTGTGTATTCGCAAAAACATGATCAGGGCTAGTTGGTTCATGATTAGGGCAGAGAATAAAACGGCGCGACAAGAACAAGGAAAACAAAGGAACGAAGCTCTTGTCCTATCGTCTGCATTCCATTGTTGTCCTTGTTCTCGTCGTGGTGTGTCATTCTCTGCCCTTCTGCAGTTCACCCCAAAAATCGTTTACCAAGAAGCCCAGCTTAAAAGCCGTTCTTGTGAGGGGGGGGGGGGGGGTCCTGCCAAACTTCGGTTGGCATCATTTAGTCCACGCTGGTTGTGTCATTTATAATCGCTTCTCTCATATGCACACACGTTTTTAAGCAGAGTGACTAAGTTGACTTGTTTGCGTTTATTTTCATATCGAGGCTGCAGAAGTCCTCGTCATTAATGTTCCGCTCGATCATGGTGCCATTTCTTCTCACTATTCTAAAAGCATGGTGTACTAATTTATTTTCTACCTTTGTCGGCCATCTGGGCATTACCGTCGCCAGAAGGGTGGCTTTCTATGCCATTAACTTGACAAGCGTGCTCTACACGATCTCCATCGACGCCGCGATACCACGACCTGCAGTTAAATATAAGGCGAGAGCAAGCGCAGCGCGAGGTTAGCGCTCGAGCACCGCGAGCAAGAGCACGCGCACTGCTGCTCAGCACAGCGGGGGAGGCCTGCACGAGCGCCTTGAAGAGCGCAGGCGTAGCGCGAGCAGGAAACGAGAGGCGAAGAGAAGCATGCGCGCGCGTGCAGCGAGACAGACCGCACGCAGCCGCAATGTAAACAAACCGCATGACGAGATTTCCGAAAAAGGTGGCGCTTTTCAGACAGGCGCAGCAGCGCCCACTGGCCCAGGTTTTCGAGAAAACCTGGGCCGCGCCTCCTTTTTCGGAAATCCGCCGCCGGTTTGCTTACATTGCGGCTGCGTGCGTTCTCTCTCTCCATCTCTCGTTTTCTGCTCGCGCTACGCGTTCGCTCTTCAGACGTTCGTGCAGGCGTTCTCCCCTCGCGCTGTACTGAGCAGCAGTGCGCGTGCTCTTGCTCGCGGTGCTCATGTGAGCGTGCTTGCGCGTTAACCTCGCGCTGCGCTTGCACTATCGTTTGAACTGCGGGTCGTGGTCACGCGGGGTCGATGGAGATGGTGTAGAGCACGTTTGTCAAGAGACTGGCCACGAAAGCCACCCTTTTGGCGATGGTAATGCCCAGGTGGTCGAGAAAATGAAATGTTGAAAATAAATTAGCCCGCCATGCATTTAGAATGGTGAAAAGAAATCGCACCATGATCACGCAGTACATTTATGACGAGAACTTCGGCCTCGTCGGTATGAAAATAAATGCAAAAAGGTGAATTACTCCCCCTGCTTAAAACGTGTGTGCATATTGTCACGTGGTCGTGACGTCGACGAAGACAGCAGTCGGCCTTTGCAGGGTGAAACTGTTTATTTGGCCGAACTTGTGGCCGGAAAATGAGAACTAGAACTACAGCAATACACGCTGTACAATGATAGCGGCGAACAGGGCGTCGTCCGTCGATCAACTGACCAGCGCTGAAGCGCGTCGGCATTTAAACGTGTGCCGTGGAATATTCCAGCGTTATCGCTGGCTGTCGTGCAAATTCTAGAATAAGCTCGAGTGTGAGCGTCTTGCGCGCAATCTTAGCAAAACGATCTGCAATGATCGCGAAGGTTCTCGAACAATGAGGCGCGGTTCGCGCTGAGCGTTGCTGACAGTCTTTGTGGCCGAAAACCGAATACAGCAAAAGTAATAAAGAAACGCACGTGGCAATGCCGCCCTCTGAAAAAGCATCGTCCCGATGCTTAAAACAGAACAGGCCGATGCATGGAACAATAAATAACAAGAATAAAGCAACAAAGTACAATAAATAATAAGCCCAAGAAAGCACAATAATAAAGCAAAATGACAGTCCTCAGATTTGCTAACGCACGTAATATGGTTTGAGGCGCACGACATGGACGACTTCAGGTCGTGCACGGCGCCGCTGAGAGTTCGTAATGCCGTCAGGGACAACCTCGTAGTCGAGTGCGCCGAGGCGTCGAAGTACCCTGTACGGTCCGAAGTATCGTCGAAGAAGCTTCTCACTGAGTCCCCGTCGGCGTATTGGCGTCCATACCTATACACGGTCACCGGGTTGGCGTCGTCGAAGGTTGTAGCGGCGGCTGTCAGTCGTCTGCTGGTTCTTGATCCGTAGGCGGGCGAGCTGTCGTGCTTCTTCGGCGCGCTGTAAGTAAGCGGCGGCGTCGAGATTTTCTGCGTCAGTGACGTTTGGTAGCATGGCGTCGAGCGTCGTCGCCGGGCTCCTTCCCTAGACCAACTTGTACGGCGTCATCTGCGTTGTTTCTTGGACGGCCGTGTTGTAGGCGAAGGTCACGTACGGAAGGACGGCGTCCCACGTCTTGTGCTCAACGTCGACGTACATGGCCAGCATGTCGGCGATGGTCTTATTTAGACGTTCGGTGAGGCCATTGGTCTGTGGGTGGTAGGCGGTGGTGCGGCGGTGGCTCGTCTCGCTGTATTTGAAGATCGCCTGAATTAAGTCCGCAGTAAAGGCGGTACCTCTGTCTGTGATGAGGACCTCTGGGGCGCCATGACGCAAGACGATATTCTCCACGAAGAACTTGGCTACCTCGGCGGCACTGCCTTTGGGCAAGGCCTTTGTCTCGGCGTAGCGGGTGAGGTAGTCAGCTGCTACGACGATCCACTTGTTGCCGGAAGTCGACGTCGGGAACGGCCCCAGTAGGTCCATCCCGATTTGCTGGAACGGCCGGTGAGGTGGTTCGATTGGCTGCAGAAGTCCCGCTGGCCTAGTCGGCGGTGTCTTCCGTCGCTGGCAATCTCGGCAAGTCTTAACGTAGTGGGCGACGTCGGCAGCAAGGTGTGGCCAGTAGTATTTTTCCTGTATTCTGGCGAACGTGCGGGAAACACCGAGGTGTCCAGCCGTCGGGTCGTCGTGTAGGGCCTGGAGGACTTCTGGTCGCAATGATGAGGGCACGACGAGAAGGTAGTCGGTTCGAAGGGGTGAGAAGTTCTTCTTCAGGAGAACACCGTTCCGTAAGAAAAACGACGGCAGTCCTCGCTTGAATACCTTCGGAACAACGGCGGTCTTGCACTCGAGGTACTCAATAAGGCCCCCCAATTCCGCGTCGGCTCGTTGCCTTTGGGCGAAGTCGTCGGCACTTATAGTTCCGAGGAAGCAGTCATCGTCGTCGTCTTGCGGCGGCGCGTCGACGGGGGCACGAGACAGGCAGTCGGCGTCAGTGTTTTCGTCCGGACTTGTACACGACGGTATTATCGAATTCTTGAAGCCTCAGACTCCATCGTGCGAGACGACCTGAAGGGTCCTTCAAGTTAGCTAGCCAACATAAGGCGTGATGGTCACTGACAACTTTGAAGGGCCTGCCATAGAGGTAGGGGCGAAACTTTGACGTAGCCCAGAGGATGGCAAGGCATTCCTTTTCTGTTTTGGAATAGTTTGCTTCTGCCTTGGATAGTGACCGGCTAGCATAACTGATAACCCTTTCAAGCTCGTCAGTCTTTTGCACAAGGACGGCACCGAGTCCTACGCTGCTTGCGTCGGTGTGTATTTCCGTATCGGCGCAATCGTCGAAAGCGCAAGTATGGGTGGCGTCTGCAGGCGTCGTTTAAGTTCTTGAAAGGCTTGCACTTGCTCCGTTTCCCACCTGAATTCCACGAAATGCGCAAGTATGGGTGGCATCTGAGGCGTTTATAAACGACACAACCAGCATGAACTAATTCATGCAAACCCGAGTTTGGCATGAAACCACCCGAAAACGGGCGTGTCTCCCGAAAACGGATAGCTGGGTTTCTTGGTAAACGATTTTGGGGTGAACTTGTGGGGGTGCTATATCACCCCTGTAAAGGCGACTGCCGTAGCTTGGGCGCGGCCGCTGTGTTTGCAACGCACGTGCTTTGCGCGTAAGCGGAGACGTTCGGCCACGGTCAGGGATGCGCTGGCTGTAACTCGAGTTTAGCGCGGTGGCGCCGGCATCGCCGCCGCGGAGAAATGAGGCCGGCGCATAGCAACAGCAGTGAGGCTCTCTTTTGGGGTGCACGTGGCGGCGCGCGTGGATGGACGTCTGCTACGGTGGGTCCGGGGGGGGGGGGGGCGACCGCAGCTCGCTTCCCTCAGGCCCTCGTGGTGAGTCGTGCATCGGCGGCGCCGCATTTGTATTTTATTATGTTGTCTTATGTATGTTTTACGTTATATTGTGTTGTATGTCTTATGTTTGTCTTGAGTGTGCGTGTTGTTTTCCCAGTATTCATTGTCAGCGTATAAGTTTAGCGTGTTACTAGCGTGTTACTAATTCGGCCGGCGAGCTCGCCGTATGTAAAGAAGTGTTTAATAAACGTCCACGTCTTTGTTGCACGACCGCGTGAACTGTCTCCGTGTGTTCCGAGGGCGGCGGCGTTTATCGCTCAGACCCCACAAACTGCACAAGGACAGAGGACGAAACACCACGACGAAAACAACGAAAACAAGGGAACGAAGACGATAGGACAAGAGTTTTGTTCATTTGTTGTCCTTGTTCTCGCCGCGCTGTTTTATTCGCTGCTCTAATTATGAACCGACCAGCCCCCATCAAGCTGTTACCAATGCACAAAGGTGAAACAATATATATATATATATATATATATATATATATATATATATATATATATATATATATATATATATATATATATATATATATATACACGCTGTCTCGGCTAGCAGCACATGAGCGAATGGTAACATTTTGTGCCGCTTTGCCTCAGGAACATGGGCGAGATTTTTTTTTTTGTAACCACTTACTATGGCTTTGTACAAAGCAGTCACTGTCTAGAAAGAACGGAATGTTGCAATATCTGTTGCACTAATATGGCCTCCTTACGCGTTGAAATAACAAGGAAAAGTAGCTGGAGCGCTCGCTTTTGCGATGTACAAGAATGTTTGTCATCATACAGTGGATGAAAGACATATATAATACGACTCGAAATGGTCCTTGTTTTGGTGATGACTGCGTACAATAAATGATACAAAGACTTTGAAAGGTTTATCAGAATAAACTAATCGAGTTAGTAATGATAAAAAGATACAATCGCCATTTGCGCATTTATGTGGTGAATCTACAATACAGAACACGTTCTTAAGAAGTTGAAATACCTCCAGCCACAAATTCTTGGAGGAAACCCGACGTTTCGAGACCGGCTTGGTCTCTTCTTCAGGGGTGACTGTGCTGAGATCAGCACATTCACCCCTGTGCTGAGATCAGCACATTCACCCCTGAAGAAGAGACCAAGCCGGTCTCGAAACGTCGGGTTTCCTCCAAGAATTTGTGGCTGGAGGTATTTCAACTTCTTAATTCTTCCACCTAGCCAGACAGACTTCTGTCGAAATGTTTACATTTAAGAACCCGTTCTGTCGCGCGGCTGCCTCACGGGCTCGCAGGCCGCAAGTATATTGGCGGAGAGGAGTTACGGAGTCGCCCTCTATCGGACGCGCCTCGATTGCGTGCTAGGCAGGATGCCGCCGGCGCGCGCCCTATAGGTTTTGCTGTCGGCGCTCTACAAAATCACCTCGCGGAAGCCCTCCAGGATATTTCTGCAGGTACTTTCGAAAAGAAATATGTTCTTTCCTGTCAAAGGAATAATTTTGGACGAACAGAAAGCACAAGATAGCCTACAGTAGCTGTCTCTCCGCAGAAAACCGAGCACCCGCTTCACGCGGTCACCGCGTTGGAGACCCCTGAACCGGCTTCTTGCGTGAAAGGTAGTCAGTCGCTGAGTGCAAATTATGTGAAATATCTCGTTAGAGTAGACTGCCTGTATAACCAAACGGAGCATAACAGAAAGAAGCCTCAAGCCAGCGATTGCACGGTTTCGCGACGACTGACGGTGCTTCTGCATGTATGAGCGTCTGCATGTATATGCTAGTACTGATGGTTTCGCTTTTGCTACGAGCACGTTTTGGCACCGCGCTGTGTAATTTACGGCTTTAATTACGGCTTTAGGTACGCGGCTTTAACCGAGGAAACCGACCTTAGCGTTGACGCAATGAATGATAATCTGACTAGTATCATCAAGGAGTGTGCAGTGGAAGTCGGGGGTACAGTCGTTAGACAGGACACTGGTAAGCTATCCCAAGAGACGAAAAACCTCATTAAGAAACGTCAAGCTATGAAAGCCTCAAATGCAACAGACAAAATAGAGCTGGCGGAGCTTTCGAAGTTAATCAATAGGCGTAAAGTAGCCGACATAAGAAAGTATAATATGGAGAGAATTGAGCATGCTCTAAAGAACGGAAGAAGCCTCAAAGCTATGAAGACAAAACTGTGCATAGGCAAAAATCAGATGTATGCATTAAGGGATAAGGAAGGCAAGGTCACAAACAATATGGATAGAATAGTTGAGGTAGCGGAAGAGTTCTACAGAGATCTGTACAGCAGCCGAGCCATTCAGGATGATAACGTAAGAAGGAGTAATAGCGCAGAGGAATCTGACATCCCACCAGTATTGACAGGAGAAGTAAAGAAAGCCCTAAAGGGAATGCAAAGAGGCAAAGCAGCTGGTGAGGATCAGGTAACATCAGACCTGTTGAAAGACGGTGGAGAGATTATGTTAGAGAAACTGGCCACCCTGTATACGAAGTGCCTCTAGACGGGGAGGATACCAGAATCTTGGAAGAATGCCAACATCATCTTGATCCATAAGAAAGGGGACGTCAAAGACCTGAAAAATTACAGGCCCATAAGCTTACTGTCGGTTGTCTACAAGCTATTTACAAAAGTAATTGCTAACAGAATTAATACGACATTAGAGTTCAATCAACCAAGGGACCAGGCAGGATTTCGTACAGGATTTTCAACAATAGACCATATTCATACTATCAATCAGGTGATAGAGAAATGCGCGGAATACAACCAACCCCTATACATAGCCTTCATAGATTACGAGAAGGCATTTGATTCGGTGGAGACATCAGCAGTCATGCAGGCACTGCGGAATCAAGGCATCGACGAAGCCTATATAAACATAATGGAAGAAATCTACAGCGGATCCACAGCCACTATAGTCCTCCATAAAGAAAGCGACAGAATCCCAATAAAGAAGGGCGTACGGCAGGGAGACACGATCTCTCCAATGTTATTCACCGCGTGTTTACAGGAGGTTTTCAGGGCCCTAGATTGGGAAGAGCTAGGGATAAGAGTTAATGGAGAGTATCTCAGTAACCTACGATTCGCTGATGACATTGCATTGATGAGTAACGCGGGAGACGAATTGCAGCTCATGATTACTGAACTGGATACGGAAAGTAGAAGAGTAGGTCTGAAAATTAATATGCATAAAACTAAAGTAATGTGGAACAATCTTGGTAGAGAACAGCGCTTTGCGATAGGTGGCGAGACACTGGAAGTTGTAAAGGAGTACGTCTACTTAGGACAGGTAGTAACCGCGGAGCCGAACCATGAGAGTGAAATAACTAGAAGAATAAGGATGGGTTGGGGCTCATTCGGCAAGCATTATCAAATCATGAATGGTAATCTACCACTATCCCTCAAGAGGAAGGTATATAACAGCTGCATCTTACCGGTACTTACCTACGGAGCAGAAACCTGGAGACTTACAAAGAGGGTTCAACTTAAATTGAGGACGACGCAGCGAGCGATGGAAAGGAAAATGATAGGTGTAACCTTAAGAGACAGGAAGAGAGCAGAGTGGGTCAGGGAACAAACGGGGGTTAATGACATCATAGTTGAAATCAAGATGAAGAAATGGATATGGGCCGGGCACGTAGCACGTCGGCAGGATAACCGGTGGTCATTAAGGGTAACTGACTGGATTCCAAGAGATGGCAAACGCGTGAGGGGGAGACAGAAAATTAGGTGGGTACATGAGATTAAGAAGTTTGCAGGTATTACGTGGCAGCAGAAAGCACAGGACCGGGTTGATTGGCGGAACATGGGAGAGGCCTTTGCCCTGCAGTGGGCGTAGACAGGCTGATGATGATGATGATGATGTGTAATTTAGGCCGCAGATAATGAGAATTTGTGAGTACACAAACAACTACTGTTGCGCGGACGCTATCAGAGCAGTTCAAAAACGATTTCGTTACAGTTACGGCTTCGGTGCGCATGGCAACTTTGGGATGTGCCGTCCCGACGATTCAGTTTTTTTTTTGTGTAAATTCGTGTACGTTTCAATGTCATTTGACAAGTTGTCTCGCACTGCGTATTGATCGGCCTTCTCAGCGGGCAAATGCCGCTGCTTCTGTTTCTTTATTCAGTGCATTCGTTTCGTTTGGTGCTCACAAAAAACGTGACCATATGCGACGCCTTCTTTTAATGCTTCTTAATTATCGTTCCGTTTGCGTTCCTGTGAACTTGCCGCTCTCTGTCATCAACAAATTCATAGACCAAAGCTTCACCACTTTGTGATTGCTGGTGGAAGGAGAAGTAGTCTACGAGATTGAGCATGGTAGTAGCATGCAATGTCAAGGAAAAGACAAAAAAATACAGTAACGTTCGCCGGACTTCTGCAAACGTCGGCTGTGAACTAGGACCCACGTGAACTTGAAATAGCGGTGCACGCAGCCGCAGCATTTGACTCTCTCGCTATGTACGTCCACCAGCAAACGTCGCGTAGCTTATGAAGGCGAAAGCCAGAGGCCTCTTCAAACGGGAAGATTGACCGTCGCGGCATAAGACGAGTGACGCAAAAAATAATGGTCACGTGATGAGGTAACATATGACGTCATCATGACGTCACAGACCTCCTAAATTTGGAACTTCATTACGACATCACCATGACGTGACATAACGTGATATCACATGATGACGTATTCACACGACATGGTCCCTTTGCATTGCCTCCGTGATTTGTGATGGCGTTACCATATGACGTCTTCTTTACGTTACAGATCGCCAAAATATGTAGCGTCATTATGACGTCACATAACGTGACGTCACATGATCACATATTCAACGTCAAGGTCGCTTTGCATTGCCTCCGTGATCGGTCACGGAGGCCGTGCAAATCCGCGTTAGGTGCAGAACGCTCTTGGAGGGGGGGCGCGGGAGAATCAATACATCGACTGACAAGAAGAAGATGGCTTTCGCCTTCTAGTCATCTTTGGCGAATGCATAAGGGACCCTGTGAGTTTTTTAAGTCAACGTATCTAAACAATGACTTGCGCATCTGCAGCCGATTTTGTGGATGCTGAGCACGGGGCCGGAGATCAGAGGTCGCACGGGAGGGTTCTGAGGTGGTGTCGCACGTGGTAAAAGGTAGCGCCTTTTCCATCCTGTGGTAGATAAGCATCATTTGCCGGCGGGAAGCGCGCGTGAGCCATCGTCTCAGTGCGCGCTGTCTGCTACTTACCGAACATCGCAGGCCCGACGCAGTAACGAAAGTCTTCGTCGCGGAAGTGCTTGTTGCACACAAGTCTCGTCGCCGATGGCTACTTGCCGGTTCTTAGCTTTACAACCCGTGCTTCACGCAGTTTCTTGTCCCGCGGTTACCGGTGCAGGCTGACACTGGGCTACGTTGCGTAAGCCCGGCACTGCGGCACCGAGTGGTAGAGCCCCATGTTCGTCGCCTTCGGAGGCAGCCATTCTATTAAAATGGTTTCAATTGAGCCGGAAATGTGAGAAAACTTACGTATTTGAATAGACCACAGCGCATATGGTACTTGAAACTCGTTTTCAAAGCACGCGGCAGCGCTCAACAAGCAGCCGACGCGGCCGCTGAGACCACGTGATCCTGCCAAGCACGTCACGCCGACGGTGGCGCCGGCGTCTCCAGTGGTGGGCCTCGAGGCCAATAAGGATTACCGGAGAGCACCAGTGCAGATACGCAATCGCGATTACTGTGTTAAATATTTTACGGTACGCGCAGTCATAGGCGTGCGCAGGGTTCCCCATCAGTGGGGGGCGAAGGTGCATCGCGTCGCCCCCCCCCTCCTATTACGTCAATGTAAGAGGCAGACTGCGCCCCCCCCCCCTCTTAGCTGGCTAGGCGGGTCAATGTATGGGGCAAATTTTGCGCCCCCCCCCTGCCCCTCCTGTGCGCACGCCTATGTGCGCAGTACCACAACGCGTTTTCACATCGGCTGGTGTTCCAGTCTGCTCTTTCCTGAAGGTACTGAATGGGCTCGACGATATGAGAGTACTCGACTAAACTTTTTTGCTGTATGCGTAAGGACCACTCAGTCTGCCGTACGACAATGACCAAAATAAGGCGCGCAAAATAAATGACGATTTGAATCTGCGTACAGCTTGGCGCTTGTTTTGCCTGTGCATTTCCCTTGAATATGCAGTTTCACAGTTCAATTCTGTGTTCATAATCTTCTCAAAGCTGATGCGGCACTGCGCGGCATAAGAATTGTGCGTACCGATTTGTGGAATGACATGGCTTTCTTTGTAACTTAAACACTTCGCAGCGCAGGAAAAACATAGAAAACGACACCGGACAAGATACATATAGCGGTCGTATGTTGTCTGGTGTCGTTTTCTTTTAGTCTGAACAAGAAGGGAAATCTGGGCTAGTTGGTTATAGTTCATTTTCGATCAGCTTAGTTGAGAGTCAGCGCTCGTGTCGTCGCATTCTTGGTCTGTGTCCTCGTCGTTTTTGCGCTGTAAGCTCATCGAAAATGATCTTTTAGTCTGTTTTTCCTGAGCTGCGGAGTGTTTAAGATGTTCAACCAACAGGCCTAATTCGCCACAATTCTGAATCTCTTTGCAATTTCGAAACGCAATCACCGGCAGCACGCGCTCCGCCGAAAACGCGCGCGCGGCAAGCCGACGACCTTCGAGGTTTTCAGTGGCCCACCAGGAGAGCATTCGGCGCTGGTGTCGCGCGCGCAAGCTTTAGGTTGCCTCGTCTATCGTGTTGTACTCTTGGGGGAGGGGGGGGGATCGGAGATCCCTCCCAATGGACAACGAATATCCTGACGACGTCCGAAGAAGAGCCTAACGTCCGCGTCCCAGAACGGCGGTTCACGGGGCGTGCAGCGGACGTCGCGTTTTGGATGTCCAAAAAAGGTCTTCCGACAGACGTCCAAGAATATATAGCACGTGGACGTCTTCAATATTCCAGGCGTGGATATCAAGAGGACGTCGACAGGAGATGGCCGTGCGGACATTTCAAAGCTGTTTGGATGCAAACCGCTACACGCTAGTTCATCTGACAATGCGTGAAACTGATTTTGCAACATATGGAAACCGCCGCTAATTTTTATCTTTCGGAAAGTATGTGATTGAGGAAATAATTCATGGATAATTGTGCGAGCATGTATGCATTGCATTCGTGGCATTTCTCGCGATTATTTACGTGCTTAGGAGAAAGGTGAATGGGTGACGCACATACGTAAACGTGACTGCAGTTTCTTTCCACGAAACACAAAACCTCTAAAAAACGTCTTAGTTTACGAGAAGACCAAAAATATATGTATTTTTTAAATATAGCATTAATTCGCCCCTCAAATGCGCTTGCATACTCTTTATTAGCATTTTCAACAGCTACGGCATACCCAGAGTCTATTTTGCCAAAGAAGTTCATAACGCCTAGTTCGAGACATTTTTCAGACATTTTGTCTGAAAGTACGAGTGCACAACGACTATCTCAATGATTCTTCGAATGTTTTCTCGAGAAGGGTCAATATACAAAAACGGCATGTCAAAAGAGCGTTTACCGTCGGTTTTACTCAAACAAATGACGCAGACAACCATACCCCCAAAATAATTTGTTTAACAACGATGCCTCTAACAGCACGCTCGCACAGCAGCGACTGACAACAGTAGTAAAACCGGCAAAACGCAGGCACGCACGCAGCGCACCCGGTGCACCATGCGGCGCACCGTGCAATCAGCTTCGGCAGCACGCATGTTCAAACGTGTCCTTCGCGATCGTGCTGTGCACCGGCGACTGCGGAGACGCCGTTGGCGTCGTCGCGTCGTTTTGCGTTGGCAGCAGCTCGGCTGTCATCGTTTCGCATTTTGTGTAGCGTGCCAGCTTTTCTGTACGGTTCACTGGCTGTTATTTGGCATGAAGTAACTGTGCTCATGCCATTTGCCGCATATTTTCCATCAGTGATTCGTGAAGCCAGACTTACTCGCCCTATTCCAGGTCGGTCATCTTGTTCTTCTGCGGGTTACAGCTCGTGTGTGGGTGGGTGTATGCGTGCGAGCGAGCGTTTGCTTGCTTACAACCATGCCGGCCTGTCGCTGACAAATAGTGCAACGATTCTACAACAGGTGCCTCGCTTTGTGAGTAGTTATGATTGTCGTTAATAAATACATGACAGCATTTGTGCACATCTGTAATTGGAAATCTGTCTTTAGAATGACTTGATGCTCAATTATTTGTTGTAAATTATACCTAGCTTACTTGCTTCTTCTTGTATGGAGCTTTTCTTCACCGCTGTTTGTACAAGACATGAGGCCCGAGACCACGCCAGCTTGTGTGAAAGCCAGCGCAGTTTGACGGGACCTGGAGTGCATTCATGCAGAACTTGAATTTATGTTGCTGCTGCGTCAATCAGCTTCACCTTGTGCGGTCACCTTCTGTCGTATTTTGTGCCACATTCGGTGCGCTTTATTCATTAATAAAGCCGCTTTTACAAGATCATTGGATAATTTATTGTTTCTGATAAGCATGATTATTTGTGCGCCATACACTAAACGTCATTTATGAAGTACGTGTTCATCCTCTGCATGTTCAGATTTATTATTTGTTCAGTAGTAAACCGATGCGAATTCTACATGGAAATTGGATATAAGTGGTGTGTAGAAGAAAAGTAAGGACGCAAAGAATTGCGCTTGTTTGTGTCCTTACTTTTATTGTCTGCGTCTCGATTTTTGAGATGTATATATTTACAATGAGCCCATTGATGCCCCGCTGGATATAGTGAGGCTTTTGGTCATTATCACGTCCAGAGCTGTACTTTCTGTGGATTTTTGGGCACCTTCAGGATATCATGATATCCTGACGGTGCCAAAAATACACAGAAAGTGCAGCTCTGCACGTGATAATGACCAAAAGCCTCTCTGTGTCCAGCATATGGGTAATTCCACGGACGTTTTCTGAACGTCGGGTAAGATTTTTACTGAATTTGCATGTCCAAGCACGTCCGAATATCAGGTTTTGACGCCCGGTGGGATTAACTCGGGATGTTCAATTCCTTTGCGCCATATAGTCCTGCGGACGTCCCGTTGAACGTCCCACGGTATTTGTCGTGCATCCGCCGGATGTACGTAATGTCCAGTAAAGTGGTCCGATAGACGTCCCAAAGTTATTGGTTGCCCATTGGGCTGTTCGTTCCGCGTTCGTTCTGGCGGTGTTACGTCACAAAAGTGGGCGGTCCGCAGCTCTCTTCCGCCGAGAGGAAGACGACAGCCAATCGTCAAGCGGTGAGCGGCGAGCTTTCCGGAAGTAGACGCGCATCGTTTGTCCTCGGTAAAGGGACCGAATATTTCAAAACGAAGTGTTTCTCGCCTTCTAATAAATACAGTTGTTATACGAAAAGATATTGTTTTTATTTTCAAGCTCAAGCAGTTTCTGAAACAGCAATAGCTTTGAGTGCTGATATTTATTGGTGTTAGTTTTTCTAACGTGCTTGCTATGTTAAGTCGCGCACGCGAAAAAAAAAAAAGAAAAGTAGCGGTTGGCGCAGTTTTTCAATATGTCGTCCCACCGGAATGTCTGGCTTGGCTCCCGGGTGTCGGTTCGTGAAAGGGAGCTTCTGCTGGCTTTTATAAAAGAGCACCCACAGATAGCTACGCCGTCGCGCCCGCTGGGGCCGTCGTTCACGAGTGAGGACCGAGACGACACGTGGCAAGAGCTGGTAGCGCTTTTGAACTAAGAAGTCCCTGCGCGTAAGACCATAGCCCAGTGGCAGGCCCGTTCATTTCGTTCGCACTGTTCGTGTGGAGAACCGAAAGCGACGCCGCACTCGCTCATGGCTTCAAACGCATCTCGCACCTCCAACCGCAAGAGAAGCACACGTCGCAAGCGCCATTTACTGAAAATCAGCTGTTGCGGCAGCCGCAACCGCTCATCATGCCGTGTGAAGCCGTTTGTTCGCTCGAGAGAACGCGTGCGAACGGCCTCGCGATCCGTTCGTTTGTAGCAGACGACATGCTCGTTATGACGCGGTATGACGTCACCAAAAAATAAAAGATCAAGCAAAAAGAAAAATGGCTACGCCCCTCAGAGACGTGGTTTTTTCCGGCTTCGGCTAATCGCGTGCGCCGCCAGAATGGGTGCAGAACGAACGGCGCAGAACAGAGATCTCCGATCACCCTACTCGTTATGACGCGATATGACGTCACCAAAAAAATGGGTCTTTCGTGCCACAATTCGCGAGACGAAAGACTAGCCGCCCATTCACTGAGCCGCGATCTTCGGCGTCCGTCGCGCGCTCTCACTCGCACATAGAGCATACGACGCGCGTTATCGATGTGTACATTACACGCAACCTCACGGCAGCGGCGACAGCAGAAACGCGCCGGGAGGGTCCTCGATATCGATATCGAATCGATATCGTTATGATAATGTTTGGTAGCGTCAGAGTGCCGCTCGGCTGGACGTAGAAAGGAAGAGGCACGAATGTTTGGTTCGTGCGGAAGCGTCATTCATGAATTCTTGGCTTTCGTAAAACGAGATAAAGTTGCGGTGAATGAAAAATGGCAAAAGCCTCAAGCGACAGTGCTGTCTCCAAACGACACAACATTGACGTTCATTCTCAGCTTTAGCAGGAAAGTACATCGCAAAATCTCTGCTAAAGACCACAATCGCGATTACGGGCACACATGGAAGGTATCAGCAAACGACAATTATCCTGATTATTGTGCGTACGTGCTACTTAGTCTAAGCTGAAAAAAAAAAACTTCGAAGACGCTTGAGCTTCTCCTTCAAGAGTAGAACGCGGGTCCCGTTCGCATCGCCTTCTCAATCGCTAGCTTACCTTCGCTTCTCGACCGTGCCGCAAGCAATTGAACATCCGTGAGCGTAACACTGGCCGTTTCAAACTATCCCAGAATGCCTACTGCAAGTACCTTTTGCAAAGTGGCCAAGTACCCGTAAGGAAACACGCGCACCTGCGCAGATGCACACTTTCTTTATGCTTATACCTGGGCGTATATAGGTGGGCCTTTAAGCCACGCGGAGTTCTCGCTCGCGACGAACGTCACCGATGCCGAGACCAGAACTTCTGCGAAACGAGCTCGTTAACGCCATCGCCTTAAAATAACACCCCGATCAGTAGGCCAAAAAAGTAAACACCTGAGGTTTATCTTTATTCAATCGAAACGCCACATCACAAACATTTAATATAAACACTTAAAAGTATTCCCATCGTGTAGGCTCGCACCATGCGCAGGATCTGATGCTTAATGTTCATTGTGGTTCTAATTGTACCTCTTCTTGATATATATTACTAGCAGTTAATTTTACCTATAAGTTTTATGCGGTTGAAAAAAAGCTGTCCACGTCCGCTGTCCACGTGGGCGCGGCCAGCAGTTACAACGACCTCCATTAGGTGGTCCTTTCAGTAACTCCTCAGGATGCAATAAAGTTCGTTGTCTGTCTGTGGTTGTTGCTTGGGACCAACAGTTCACGATAGGAGAAATGGATCAGGTAGAAAAAAGTCCAAGGGGCGCAACACTTTAGATGAAATCATTGAAGCAACTAAATTATTAATTGGTGAAGCTAACCTGACTATTTCTTGAATTAGGGGCACCCCGGCTTCTGTTACCAATGACTAGCAGCGGCACAACGCTGCTGTGGGTGTGCTACGCTCTTGCTGCTCAGATTGCCGTGATATTTTCAACGTGACCAGATGGAACACGAAATCCGGATGTGGCATGCAGGTATGTTGTGGATACAACAGATAAAAGTCTGAGCATACGTCTCAGAAAACCGCTTATTGGTTACGCTAGGAATAAACGCTTTTTTAAAGCTCGTAGCGTAAATTCACAGCCAGCTGACGCTGGCAGCCAAATGTACACTTCTGCGCATATGAATTCTTTCGGAAACTTAAAGCTTTTAACGCGATAGCATAAAAGAACTCGTTCCGAAGCAATTTCGTTGTCAGCATCGGCGTCGTTGGTTGATCGGCGTTGCCCATGAGCTAAAATTCGAGATATATCCAAATAAGTAACAACAGAATTTTCGGTCCTAGTGAGAATCGAACCCAAGCATTCTGCGTGGCAAGCCGGCGTTCTACCACGCAGCCACGCTGCAGTGCTCGAAACTGCTTCGTAAAGGAACACTGTAACAATGTCCTTTAGTGTAAGGAGTCTCCTAAACGCATTAATATTGCGTGGCGGAATCGTCGAATTGCACTACGAGTCAAAACACGTGAATTTTGCAACGAGTGGGTGGTTCAAAGTTGCCCACCCGTTACAGGGTGTGGAGCTGCGCACGTGGCACCTTACGGACGCGCAGGCGGTACTTCGCAAATTTATAAAAACAAGAATTGTGGCGTAATATTAATATAATAATATCTGGGGTTTAACGTCCCAAAACCACGATATGATTATCAGAGACGCCGTAGTGGAGGGCTCCGGAAATTTCGACCACCTGGGGTTCTTTAACGTGCACCTAAACCTAAGTACACGGGCCTCAAACATTTTCGCCTCCACCGAAAATGCACCCGCCGCGGCCGCGATTCGATCCCGCGACCTTCGGGTCAGCAGTCGAGCGAGGCCCGAGGCATGATGGCAGTTTGGCGTCCGGGCCATGGGGCGTCGCTACCGTCGAAACGATTGCAGCGAACCTGGTACGGGCGGGAAGTGAAGGCCTCAGTAAGCCTAATTAAAATAAAATACCGCGGCCACGGTAGTACACAGTAGTAAACAAAAACGTGCTTTTGCATTAAACTATAACCAGCCACGAGCATTACAAGTCAAGGTTTTAGAGAAGTTTGTAAAGACGACTGTGCGTGGCTCCGCTAGGTACCGCCGCCATCACGCCTGCGCAGCGCACAAGCAGACGACGCGCAAGCACGAAAGAGCGCATAGAAACGCAAACTTTATAACCGCAGCGGAGCTGCGATGTCGCACCTTTATTGCTGCGCGAAGTGGTGCAATTCCTCGGGGAAAGAAGGTGCACACTTCTTCAGGATCCCTGCTGACCACAGGTATATATACGTTCACTATTATATATGTTCACAAAGATGTTCACAAAGTTTTGATTTGGTTGTCGTTGACCGTTATGATTTGAAACTGCTGAATGAACAACGAATTTACTTGCTGCCATTCGTTGCTGCGGCTATCTGTTTGAGAAATGGTTACGATAATAAGATTAAATTAGTGGACGGGCTGCAATTTGTGGCTCGACGCGGCGTCACCTCTCAAAAGCGGAGCTGTTCGCTAGTTATGGCCGCTCACGTTAGTATATATGTGCGTGCCTCACTGTCTGACGTTACCTCAACTATCTTATGAAAGCTAACCAACTCGGATTAGCGTGTCATACAACCGTGTCTTCAGAGTGTTTTTGTTACGTGTTAGTTTAACTTATGCGTGCTAGTAACATTATAACGAAGTGGGATACTTGTTGTGCTCACTGAAGCTGTCTTTTTTTAAGCGCTTTAATGCGTGCGTATACATTTAATACATCCGTGTAGTTTATGAGTGGTGTTCGTAGCCGACGAAAGTATCGCTCGCAAAGTTATTGCGGAGGCCCCAGTAGCTAACTTGGGACACTGCCTGTTCTATTTCTATTTTGTTTCCATTTGTACTTGTTGAACGTCACGTGCGCAGTCCAGACGCTTTTCCAGGAAAGCGCCACAACTCGTCGTCTGCCGGCATCAAGGGTCTGAAACCGTGATACCGCGCCCCACCTCCGCTAACATTGCCTCGGCGGGGCAACCTTTGACCGCGGTGTTGACGGAAGAAGAGCAGTGCGTCTCTCCGCGTGTTGTGCTTGTGAGGGTGGTGTGCGGTTACGTCGGCAGGAGGGGACGGACTGCGTGCCTGCGTGTTTTGAGAGTTTTTCATTTCAAACAAAATTTGAGTTTTGTCTTTATGCAATCGTTCACACTGCCCTCAGTTTCGAATGTGTGCGGTGTTGCACAAGCGAAAACCACCGCGTTCCTCATCTGTGTGTCTGTTTACATACCGACCGCCTGCTCGGAGTTTTGTCGCCGTAAATTGTCCTCATTCCTTCCCTTCGGCGCACCTTGTCGCGCTGCTCGACGGGGGGGCCTTGAACCAAACGTGATACCCATCTGCCCCTTCTCGCTCTCGGGAAGCTCCCGGAAACAGTTTCGCCTATCTCTTCATTACTCCCTCGTTATGCTTCTAACGGGCAAAAACATGACCAAGGTCGGTTTTGGATGTTCAGGAAACAGGCCGCGCTTATCGCGCGGGGCCACTTTTTTTTTCCTCTCTAATCTGGACCCTCCCCCCCCCCCCCCCCGCCGACCTTTTACTTTTCTGTATTCTTTTTTTCAATGCGCTATTTCCGCTTAGCGTCTACACACCTTAATTCCTTATAAGCTTACCATATCGTTTCGACTCGCAAAAGCAGGGGGGAAACAAGAGCTCTATCGAGTTGTGTTTCATATATCTAGTTTTAATTCAGAGAACATTGTCAGGATGCATGCAGCTCTCTGGCGCAGCGTTGGCTCATTGGTGCGCGTTACAATCGGAATACGCCCATCAACACTTACGCTGCTTCCAAACAGTTGGAAGCAAAATCAGTCATTACCTAAAGAGCAATCTAAGCCCAAAGAGAAATGGTAACCTCAAGTCTTTTGGTGATTTTCGCTTGTTCATTGAAGCAACACGAAGATTAAATTTATGGTTTTCACTGTCTGGCAGAGTAACACAGGACCTTGCACGCCATGGCATATTTTTTATTATTTTTTCTGTGTCCTGATAAAGTTGCTTTCAAGTATATGTTATTGTCTTTTCGTCTTCCTTCACCATAGAAAAATATGTGACCATTTGATGCTCATTTTATAAGAGGAAACAATATCTATCAGCTCTTAATATGTATATGCCTGTTATTTCAGATTTTCAGCCTGGCTGACATATGCCAACCGGCCGGAGCTGCTTCAGCTTACAAGAGAAAAAGTAAACAAGAGCTACAGGCTGTGCTCTAAGCATTTCACAAGGGACAGCTTCACCAGTGACACCTGCACAAGGCTGACACGTGAAGCTGTCCCTTCCGTGAAAGTGAAGGAGCCTCACCTGAAGGCTCTGGTGCACCCAGGTGAGAAAAATTCTTTCCCCAGTAGGCACTATTTAAGCTTAATCGTGCAATAACTCTTCTGGCTTTTTATTTCAGATTTTTACGATGAACAGGCGGCACATGGTAAGAATAACCTAGCAAATACAGGATAGAATGACACAATTCCATTCACCAGAATGGTCTTGCAGCATAACCTGCAGAACAAAAAACTGGGATACTTTACTGTCAAATGGCCATGGTTTGATTGATATCAGACAGCAGTGAAGTTCAATTCAATAACCAAAATATTGGCTTGATTGAAAAAATAATTTCCTGGGCACCCCATCCCCATGGCATTTTTAAAAATTTGGCAGTTTGCCTTCCTATGCCTATGATTTCGTGTTTTAGTCACTAACACTTGCTCATTATTGAAATAAATGAGGGACAGACTGAAGAAATTCAAAACAGCATTTGCAGTTTGTTTAACTGGCAAATGTCTCTTTGTAACCGACTTATTTCTGAAAAACACACAGAAACTCTTTGATACCCAAATTTGGATAGAAGATTTTCAGAGAAAACATTTCTGAACTAGCACTTTATTGTGTAAACAGCTGATGGTGCTGCTACGGAGAGCTTCACCTGTTGTTTCTATTTATTTCACGCAGGCTCTGGTTCCACCACAGCACCACAGCCCACCATGCAACAACGTTGCTTGGGCACGGGCATGGTAAGCGACATTTTGTGCTTACATGGAAAAGTGTTTCTGCTTATTCGCTGCAGCAAACACTTCACTTTTCTTCAGGATAACTAAGCGGCACTTCTGTTTTAGACTACTGCTTCATGCCACCTCAAAGTGGAGAACCACGGAACATTCTTTGTGAAGAACCTGCGCTCCAGGATGAAGGTAAGTGCACAAGAACGTGCTTTGCATCACCCTTTTCCCATTCTGTGCTTTTCTACAAAGGGTTTATCTCTGTAATTGTTAATGTAGTGGAGATTAAAAAACAAAACATTTATTATGCTCAGTGCCATGCCTTTAAAAGCTTGCAAATGTATTTACTCTACTAGCTGTTTTTTCACTGTAGGGTGACTAAGTTCGAGTACTTTAATTGCAGACAACCAGTATGCTGCAAGCAAGTTGCCGTCCCCTGCTGCTGAGACTGCCTCCCCTAGTGTGGAAGGTAG
Organism: Rhipicephalus sanguineus; assembly: GCF_013339695.2. Classification (NCBI taxonomy): domain Eukaryota; kingdom Metazoa; phylum Arthropoda; class Arachnida; order Ixodida; family Ixodidae; genus Rhipicephalus; species Rhipicephalus sanguineus. The sequence goes on along the minus strand of NC_051176.1, from coordinate 311,017,291 downwards.
GTGTACCGAACAAGGATCTGTTTCACCTTTCTGCTTGGAATGAAAGGGTACAGAATATTTGGTTGGTGGTACCACTGTAACACTGCACGAATAGCTTGCAAAAAATAAAAACAAACAGCAATACTATTTTGTATGCTACACCTGCACACTAGAGCACATTGTTCTCTGAAATTGGAACAGTACGTAGAAATGCCACAGGTGTTTTTCAATTACCAGTGCCATGAGAACAATTGCTGTGCGTAAACCTTAAATGCAGGAAATGTACTCTAGGGAAAAAATTTTTGTTACCTTGTGCTCATAGAGTAGTATTTAGCATGCTTCCCAGTAAGAATGTCTGATTGCACTGTTTACATGGTATGGATGAACTGATAGCATGCTGCGCAAACGAAAAATTAAGAAGCAGGGAAATAGAGCAGCGAAAATGGCTTTTGGCATGTCGCAGTATGAATGTGCTCTGTCATGTTTCCGTCCTTACTCCTCTAGTGTTTGTGCAGCTCGTTATGAGTTCATAACAACCCAACCTCCATGCAAGAAAGCTTTGTTGCGTGGTCTAGATATCTTTTCTTTTTGTACATCAATGCATAGACTCAGTGCTTTCTGTGTTGAGCTCATTCCATGGTGATGAAAACACTGAGTAGTTTTTCTCAGGCACATGTTAAAATTGCCCCACAAGTCTCTTGCTCAGTATTCACACGTGCAATGCAAAGTGAGTTTATTATAATACCTGTTTGCAAGCCTTTTATAGCATATTTATTTATTTTTCAACAGCCGCTTCGCCAAGCAGACCCACAAGAAGGCCCACACCACCGTCACAGGTTTCACCAAGTGATGGTAAGTGGAAGAGAGAGAGAGAATTATTGCAAAGTACACATCCTGCACCTGCTTAAAGGAGTATGGACCAGTAGCCTTGATGTTTTCCTGATAGATATATACATCTAAGCCTGCGTAATGTTGTCACAACCTATAATGTTGGCAAAACCATGCATATAGTTCAGGGCCTGCAACCAGTGTTTTAGTTCACATATTTACTTATACTTCAAATATAAGGTGGGTGCAGTTGGACCTACAATGTCCGCACTGAAAATTGTGCTGTCCGATTTGTTGTGATGAGTGTAGCTCTGCGAGATAGGCCAGCAGAATATGATGCACAGGGTGTGCATTCATGTAAATGTGTCTTGGATAGCTATTTATGAGATGAATTATTCAAAATCCTCCACTTTCTAAATGTCATTGCCTCTGTTCAGCATTTCATGAAATGTTCATTTTTGCAATGCTTTCTGTGATATTTCTTTGGTCGTGGATGATTCTTTGAGGATAAAATGATTCCTGTCTCAGTCGCAGAATACACATCGCTTCCAATGAAAAATGATATGGCAGCACATAGTGGTCCGTCAATTAGTGGCCCTGTGATTGTGCCCTGATAGCTTACTCGTGATTTTTTTCTCTCTCTACAAGACTGATGAAAGCCTATACCTTTGGATTCTTCCATGTCATTTTTTTTTACAGCTGAGCCTGGTCCGAGCGGCCTCCAGTTTTCTAAGGAGGGCAGCAGCGCGGAGCAGACGCAAGAAACACCGAAAAGTGGGAAAAGAAAACGCAGCTCTGTGCACACCCCTCGCACGAAAAAGAAGTTGATAACACTTCACTCACGAAGTGAAAGGTACCGCAAGGCACTCGGTCGGATGAGAAAAAGGAACGAGGCGAGGCGAGTAACGCAGCAGGAGGCTTTAAACAAGCTTGAACCGGATTTGCCAAAGGACCTTTTTGAACTGCTTAAAGCACAAATCAGGCTTCGTACATTTCCAAAATCAAAAAACATTGGTCCAAACGGATGCAAAAATTCGCTCTCAATTTGTTCTTTAATTCTCCACAGGCCTACCGCTTCCTCAGAGAAATGCTTCACTTGCCACATGTGCGGACACTCAGGCGCTGGCTGGCAGATATCCCAATGACACCTGGTATCATTCCAGGTGCCATGGATGCAATAGAATCAATCATTAAAGATTGGCCCCTGCAAGACAAAGCATGCTGTCTTTTATTTGATGAAATAGCCTTGAAAAGAAATTTGATGTACGATCAGTCAAAAGATATAGTGATTGGCTACACAGATGATGGAAACACAAGGTCTTCTCGTGTGGCAAATACAGCCCTTCTAATGGCTGTGTCTGGCATATCGAGAAGTTGGATGCAGCCAGTTGCCTATGCAGTGTCCCACAATGCAACGTCAGCTCTTGCAATGCACAAGCTGCTATTAGATGTAATTCAGCAGCTTGAAAAAAAAGGCCTTTTGGTAAAAGTGGTCATCTGTGATCAAGGGTCAAACAATGTCAGTCTGTCAAGAATGCTAATCCATTCTCTCCATGAACCATATTTTACTGTCAACAGCCGCAAAGTATACTTCATGTTTGACACCCCACACCTGATAAAATGCACGCGGAATAATTTGAGAAAACACAAGCTCACAATTGGCTCCGAGGTTGTTGACTGGGCTTACATTGAAACCCTTTACAAAAAAATCTCGTAACATAGATCAGGCCTCGAACACACCAACTGAACATCTAAAAACAAGATTGGCAAAGAAGCTCAAAGAGCAACATATCTACAGGACGCCCTTTGCTGACATGAGAGTGAAGTATGCCGCGCAAGTATTCAGTGAATCTGTATCTGTGGCACTCCTCACTCTCATTGTCATTCAAGAGCTTCCTGTTGATGCTAAATTTACAGCTCAGTTCACAGAAAGAATGGATAAGCTTTTTGACAGTCTGAACAGTTCGACCCTGAAAAATCAGGACGACAAGTTGCGGTATGCAATGACTGATGGGTCAGAACACCATGCTTTCCTTGAGTCGTGCATCAGTTGGATTGCCCAATGGCACTTTGGTAGTCTTCGGGACAAGCAGCCGCACACTATTAAAGGTTGCCAGATTACAATCAAAGCCTTGTTGTTGCTGTGGACTGATTTAAAAGAGGGCTTTGATTTCACTCATCTTTTCACACGTCGATTGCAGCAAGATCCCCTCGAAAACTTTTTTTGGAATCATTCGTCAAAAACATGGCTGCAATGAGACACCAAATGTATACCAATTCGTGGCGGCTCTAAAACATATTTGGATTGGCAAGCTCTTCGAGCTTTCTCAAGGAAACTGTGAGGTGACAACAAATGCTTTCCTCACCAACTCGGAGACTGCATCTGCATTGTTGTCACCTAGCAGCATACCAACCACAAGCCACAGCACGCAGCAGGCCTCTGATTCATCTGATCTGCAGGCATCTTCACAAGATGCCACCGACATGGTACATGAAAATGTTGTGTACCATGTTGCTGGTACTCTTGTGAAGAGCTTTCTTGAACTGAGGACTAGAGAGTGCACATGCGAGAGAACACTCCTTGAAGGGGATGGTGGCTCTCTCCATGGACGACACCAATTCTTTGCACTACTCAAGGAAAGTGGTGTACCCGAGCAACTCTTCGGTTCCATTGCAGCAACCTCTGGGTCATGTCTGAATTACATAAAGGAATTAGATTCGGCCTTCAGACATGAAATCAACTATTGTGCACATTTTTCCAATGTGTGCAAAAATCTGGTGGAAAGGATGCTAATCCGGCAAGCTATTTTCTGTTCAGTTGGCTGCACTGAAAAATTTCTTAAAATATTCTGCTGCACAAGGCTACATTGGCACATTACATTTGTAAACATGAACATGCAAGAAACAAAGTCAACGCGCAGTGCTGCTGCCAGGAAAAAACGTAAAGTAGCAGGCTAAATTATCCTGTGCCTTTCTAGAACATGATTATGTAAATTGGATTTATAGTGCAGCCTTCTGCACACATTTTCTATTCAATTTTTTTAGATGTGTTGCACTATTTCTTTTTTATCTATACATGTACGTATTTTTATGTATATATGTACATTTATGTATATGTTTTTATGCGTACTAATAATTCTGCTATGGTTGTATGTAATGCATTGTCTACTTTTGCTCCTGCTGCGTTACTTTTGTATTATACAAGTTTAACCGACTTTGTATTTTTTGGAAGCCTTGTGTGCCCTTATCAGCATGAGTATTATGACCAGAGGTTCTGGATTGCTTTAGTATTGGGAAATGCCAACACTTCCCGAAAGGCACTGGAAAACCCTGCTCGTTCTGCTTTCTTTCTGTTTGCTTGACATGGTTTGGAAGGCAATCAAACATCCAGCCTCCCAAAAAATGCCAAAATTTAGATAATACTGACTGGTTTTACACTGAAGCAGTCTTTATAAACAGTAACATTGTGATTATTTCACAATAAACGTTGCAAAAATAGGTTGAATAATAAAAAATGTAGGGGTTTTATGTCCAGAAACTATGATACGAATATGAGGCATGCAGTAGTGGAGCACCCCAGATATTTTGAGCACCTGGGTTTTTTTTTTAACGCGCACCTAAATCTAAGCAGATGGGCCTCAAGCATATTGCCTTCATTGACATGCAGCCGGGATTCAATCCCACTACGTTCGGGCCAGCAGTTGAGCACTGTAACCACTAGACCACTGCGACGGGCCATGAAGGTTGAAGCATGCATGGATTCAGGTGCTCACAAAGTCGAAAAGATTTTCAGCACCCAGGGACTCTATGTCACTTTTCAATTACAAACCTCTGGTCATGACTGTTGTGTCACTGCAAAGAACTGATGGTGTCAGCTATTCACAGGCATAAAAGATACATTGATGAAGTGCTCAGCTCTGTGAGGATTCCAGAGGGGTGTGTGCAGAAGCTGCGACTCGGTTGACATGCATGTTAGTTTGAAATAGAAGCATGCATCCATACTCACTGAAACTATTCATAATGTACTGTTTGTGTAGAGCAACTGTGTTTCTTGTTTAACTAAACTTTGCAAACTGTGACATTCCACTTCCTGAACCAACGAATGACAAGGCATGCAGTTCTAGTTGGTGACACATTATGATGAAACTATGCAGCGTTCGCCATCTGCAATTTAAGTACTGCTCAGAAAATCTTCTTACACTGTGATGGTTCCAACATGATACCTGGTAGAAAAATAAGAGGGAAGCTGCGTTCAACTTTGCACTTCACTCTACTTATTTCTTTGATAAGATGCTTATATTCGTGTATATTTCATGTTACATTGAGTATTTCGCACAACTTCGAACTTAACTAATGACCTGTGATCATTCCTATTGTGCGCCAGTCACAACCGCAATGTTTCAACAAATTTCAAAGGTCACCTCTGCAACTGAGTCTAGACCACTCTTCGTTGCGTTTTTCTCCCTTTATAACTTGAAAATGAAAGCATCGCGTGTCCTGTTCACATCACGTGAGCTTGCCTGCAGCACATTTACCTGCAGGAAAACATGATCAGGGATAGCTGAGCCAAATAGTAGATTTGTCTCACTGCTTTTACAAAATAATATGCTGTAGCGCTGCAGCATATTATACCATTGATCTACTTATGCTCCATGGGTTCGTCTACATGAGCCAAAGCCTATGACTGTTAACTGCACTTTCTGTGTACGTACATGCAAAAGTATGTATGTATATGTTCAAAAGGCAATGGCACAACGCAGGGCAAAGAAAAAGAAGAAGTACACGAAAAGGCGTTTTGCCTGTACCGCTTGTCTTCTTCGGCTTGCGTTGCGTCATTATCTTTTGCACAGTATGAACCAACCATTCCAACAACTTGTTTTGTTACGATATATTTCAATGCGCGGAAATGTCTCGCTTCATGCTGTTAATCTGTACAATTCGTACGTGTACACTTATTTATACTGATGTAGCATTTCTTTGTATGCTTACCCTGCTTATGTGATTGTATTATGCATTTTCCTATCCTATTTATATTGTACGCGTGCTCGATGTACGCATTCCTGTATTCAGGTTTTACCACAGCAGTATTTCGAAGCTTTTTCGTTTGCTTTTGTTATTATTACCGGTATTATAGCCCAAATATTGCCTAAACGTGCAGGAATTTACGTTTCCTTCAATAAAATGTCATGTGAAGAAAGTCATATGCGCTTTTTGCTTCTCGAGCGAGCTCCGAAAGCGGCTGCTATGCAGCCGCGACGGCGCCGCTCGCCACCATTCGCCATGCTACCACAGAGGCTACAACGAAGCAGAAAAACAACTACACACATTACGTACGTACATCGGCAATAAAGAGAGAAGACAGTGCAGTAGCAATTAGTGCGCAAACGCTCGAACCGACGTCGCGGCCGCGAAGCCGGCGGCACCACGAGCGAGGAAGCGACCGCAAACGGGCGCGGCCATATTGGATTTTTTCCTTTCGGATTGGCTCGCCTCCAGCAGAAATCCAAAATCCAGTCAATTACCGCCGCTCCCAGGAACCGCCACCGTCGCCGGAAGCAGAAAAACGTCCCCATTGGCCCTATGGGTATGTCACTCCACTGGTCGAGCGCCATGACCACTAGAACACCGTGGCGGGGGAAACTTTGGCGTAGTGGGCAGTTTGCAACTGCGCTTGCAGTGGGCGCTCTAGGACAGTTTTAAACAGACAATTTTGCGGCCAATCTTCCTTGCGGGATGGTAGATGGCGATGTGCACGGGGCCCGATTACGCTGTCCAGTTGTACTCTTGAAGGCGAAGCTCAAGCGTCCTCCAAGTTTTACAGCGAAAGTTCTTATGAGATCACAACAAGGGCCGTTTTTGGCGCCGTAGTTGTCCGCCGCCGCCGGTGTCCGTAACCGCTATCGCGCGAAATAAGAAAAAAAAACAAAATAGGAAGAATTTCCAGGATCGAACGGGGCTCGAACCTGGGCCCTCTGCGTTGGAGCCCATTATTCTACCTCAGAGCTTCTTTATATCAGAGCCACGCCGGTGCTTGAAACTGCTTTGCAAAAAGACCCTATACAGGCTTCATGTCGGGAAGGAACTGCATTAACAAGTGTAATGTAGCGTGGTAGAAGAGTAAAATAGCAACCAGGCGTCACACAACGCGAAATGCGTTTCGAGCCCCTTGCAGTTCCCTTGTTCACATAAGCAACCGAAAATTTTCAAAATTTAATAAATGTTTTCAATGGTTTTGGTTAGGCGCCTGTCAACGTACTTTATCACGTAAAGAAACACGTTTTTTTCGTTTTTTTTTCTGTTTTAAACAGGCCGCAATAGCCTGGTCCACGACTTCGTACAAATCTGCAGACTAGCAGATATCCACAAGGCACTGAGGTGGGTTTCATCAGTTTATTCGATTTCGTTTCGTTTTCAGAAACACTGAGAAGAAAGGCGAGGATGGGCTGTAAATTGTGTACTGTGCTTAGGGAACGGCAGTTATTTAGGACGTTTTTATTGTGAGTTTGAGAAACAAAAGGAACACGGTTGAAACTAGGGCGCCTTAATTAAAATAGTTCAACAAATGTTACTGAACATTAATCAGTTTTTAAATAAACTTGCACCTTACTTCTGCCGCTTATTGAACACTAAAAAGCGAATTCTCTGTCAGCGACGGCAACACACGGCTTCGCGCTTTGACCCCATTATGCATATCGTGAGTTTGTAAACTGACGCCAACAAAAATTAGGAATGTCGAGCCCGAGTATGCATAATCCGAAACAGGCGACCATTATCATAACTTAAAATGGTATTATTTCTCACAATCAGCTTGTGCGATTCAAAACACTGCAGCGACAAAAGGCGTTCTCGCCAACTTTAAAGGAACCAGGGGAGGCGAATAGCAGTACCACCGGACTAAAAATATTGAAGGGGCCAGAGATGAGGAGAAGGGCAGGACGCTCTTTCAAGATTCCGTCGTCTTGAAGAAGGACCGAGCCCTTTTGCAGCAAAACTGCCGGTTCACAAATGAGCAGTCGCCCGCTCGTCGTATGCGTTGCTCTGATCAGTCGGCGATTGCCGGTTCGCGCGCGGTGGTGAAAGCCGATATTGTATTTTGTCTGTGGGCGCTACGCTGTCGGCGTCATCGCGCGAATTTTGAATCTTTAGGGTCCGTACGCCACGTGGTGTGAAAAACGGCCAACTATAAAAGCGATGTCCGGAATTGCTCCAAGTGCAGATAACATGTTTGCTCATTTTTTTGTCTGTTTTGCTACGCAATGTTTCTTTCCTTTTTCGTTAAACATGAAGTAGTATGCATTTGATGATTTTGCCCTATGAACTGCCTTTCGCTGTCGCCTTGTATTTAGCTCGGTCAGCCTTTTTCTGCAGCTCTCCTATACCTTGAGCAGAAATAAAATTATTATTATTATTATCATTATTATTATTATTATTATTATTATTATTATTATTAATAACTATGTCCAATCGAACGCCTCAGTCAGCAAGCAACCGCAGGTAGCGGTGCCAGCGACGCATGCCACCAACGGCCTGCGTAACGAGAGACCGAGGAAACAGCAGCGGCTTGTACAGGCGCGTGCAGCAGCTGTGAAAATGAGGGAGAAACGGACTGTGCTATTTGCACCAAAATTTCCATTGCTCGGAGTGACATAGCGATGACGTCAAAAGTGCGTTCCAAGTAGTGTAATGGAGTGGTTTAACAGTGACGGTAATACCGTACTGTAAGTACGGAAATGCCGTATCGTCGTGGTCGGCAAGCAGCATTTTTTAAAACTTTTTAGCCGCGCGAGTTGCTCATTGCGTACGGTAACGTGATGAGATTATAAAAGTAGCTGAGAGAGTGCTTGCACACTAAAAAAGCTGCGTGCCGACCACTACGGTATGGTACTTACCATGCGGTATTACCGGTTGTAAAAGACCCTAATGCCATCGAGCAGCGTGTGCTGCCTAAGAGGCGCTGGTTTAGCCCAATGGGGAAGAGACTCGACTTGTGGGCTCGCAGGTATGGAACTAGCGCTGGAGTCTTCACGGTGCGTGCAGCGCTGCCCTGGCGGTCAAAGTGTGCACATCCCAGCCGCTCCCGCGTGCCGACTGGTAGAGGCGCGGATCGCCTCAACCAGCGGTCACCCCAGCCGGCGGTCTGCATTTCGTGCAGGGACCGAGAGCCATTGGAAAGCCATTTCCCGTACCCTGTATACGGCTCACTTCTGAAGGAGATTCGGCGCCAACAAGATATTGATACCGATCTCAAAAATGCCTAAAATCTGGAGTTGTTTCGTGGTTATGTCTCAACACATGGGGACCGCAGTGGGTGCCTCATGACCAGTCATGCCTCTGTAGCTCGTGAACGTAATTATGAAGAAAATATGGGTCGCACACAGTCATACGCGGGCCGCATGTTTGAAATGCCTGGCCTAAACAAAACAACACGAGGCTGGTGGTACCGGTGCGGTACGAAGGAGGGAGCATGTATCCGCGTTTTTCTTTCTAAACCATCTGGATAAGAACGGAGGCAGACAGATAAGCAGAGTATGTTCTGCTCTCCTTTCTATAGCGGCCTTGGGCTGGTTTCTCAATCGAATTTCGCGTGTCTGCTAGGTTTCTTCAAAAGTGAAGACCAGTGGAGACCAGGGCCAAGCAACAGAATTTGTCGAGCGTAAAACGAGCACATTATGCGGCGCATGTAAAAATTTTTTTATCACGGCCACCAAGGCCCTTCTGATGCCACCGCGTGAAGTGAACGATACGGTAGTCTACATTATTTGCAAACGCAGAAGCAGGGCTGGGCAGTATCGCGATACAAGAGTATCGCGATAGTATTTCAGAGATACTTTTGAGTATCTGTATTTCTGTATCGAGATACATTTGAAAAATGTATTTGTATTTCAGTAGTGAAATACATTTATGATGTATCGTTTGTATTGCAATACTATGCAGGACACGGGTATCTCGTTACATATTTTTTTGTCGGAAATGAGTTGAGGCGTATGTCCAACGGGGGAATGACGGTTTTTTGTTTGTTTTTGTGCCAAGACAAGCAAAGGCGCGCCGACGGTCACCGACAGATAGGGCGGCGATGGTTTCCCTCAAGCACAGAATGGCCCATGTGGTAAAGCGCGCGATGCCGCAGACGGCAGCATCGCGGAGGCAGTGTTGTCGGGCTCTGCCGACGAAAGTTGCTGTCTCTGAAGGCCAGTGCAGCGCACCTAATTTTTTTCGGGTGGCAAGCCATTACTTCGTGACCCCCCGCGCGGATACCGCCTTGGAACAGAGGCTTTGCAAAGCTTCGCGTGCATTCAGTTCTCAGAGCGGCCGCACTTCCAAAAGCAGTTCCCGTAATCACGGCGGAAGTGACTAGAAGATGGCTATCTTTGTTGCGCTTTCAGCCACCTCTGCAACGTGTCAGGGTGCGTTCCTAATTGATTACAAGCGTGAAACGGTCTTTTGTGGTACCAGTCTCCCCATCGACGAAGCCGACTTTGCCTGTTGCGGCTTGCAGAAATGGGTGCTGGTAGCGTCGGTGATGGTGACAGCTTTATTGAAGAATGACCCTTTCGGCCCAGGGGATGAGTGCTTGCTGTATTTTCTGATGGGGCGCTCTGAGCAGCTGTCCCTGTTTCCACGACTGTTTAGAGAGCTGGCAGGAGCGACTTGGAGGGCTTGAACCCTCTCAGCCCAATGAACATGATTTTAGGAAGCCAATGTTTGAATCGTGCAGTTTTGACATATTGGGCTCCACTGCGCGTAGGTAATTATGGCCGGTCTATACGGGCAGCGGAATCCTCAGCCGTCTGACCCGGCGCCGACCGGGCCATACGGCTGAGGATTCCGAGGATGGGGACCGACTTCGGCTTCTGAACGGTCAGAACAACCCGCGTGGAGGCGGAAGTGTTTGCTATCTGAATGATCCGAGAAGAGATATCGCCACGCTGCAGGGCAATCCGGCTATGAAGGCGGTATTTATTCACGATAACACGAATCTGTGCTCGTCTTCAGTAGTAGAGATACTTTCTTTTCTTTCGCTAGTCTTGTGCTGAGGCTGAACCGACGCTGTCTAGAAGACAGCCTAATTAAGAAGCTCACACAGCAACCAACTCAGCAAAGGAAATCTTATGTGCAAAATAAATGTATACTTTTTCTTAAATCACTGGTATTCCTTAGTGATTCGAGTGATTTGCTTAAACTGTGCTATTTCTCGCATAGCTAATTTTGTTGTCACCAAATATGTCGATTCCGGTGTCCAATGCCTGTTACTGTTGCTGTGAAACAGTGCACCTTTTATTGCAATCGATACGTGTAATTATGTCATTCTTACTAATATTGGACTTTGTATCCCCTTCCCCTCTGTAATGTCTTAATGGCGCTGAGGATACTATAATAAATAAATAAATGAACTGAAAGTTTCAATGCGCTACAACTTTAATCCATCATTATGCTGCACTAATAAATGTCTTTGCGTAGTATGAGAATCCTTGAAATAAAAAAGTATTGCAGTATCTGTATCGCTGTATCTGTATTCCGGAATACTTTTTTCGTCTTATTGCAAAAGTATCTCCGAAATATCCCGTTACGTTAAAGGCAAATGTATCTCAGTATCTGTATTTTAGGCTTCCGGTTCATGTATTTCCACATCTGTATTCCGGAATACTTTTCTGAGTATCTCTGCCCAGCCTTGCGCAGAAGGAAGGCTGCCCTGCGATGTGTGCGTGGGCTGCAGAACTGTTGCTGTAAAAGATACGCACGCCAAGTTTAGTTTTGCCACAAGCAGGGTTACGAATAAAGCAGCGGGCTACTCCGAGCTTAACTCTTTGGAGTTTCTGCATTGGCTGCCGTGGCCAAGTGACATCGGAATTTGTGCCTCGTTAGAGAAGTGTCAAATATCTTGGATTTTTACTCGTCGTTTAATTCGTCAAGCGAACTGTTTTAGTTTTTTCGCCTCCTCTGTCAGCTTAGAATTAAGGTGTTTGATCAACATCGACAACTGCCGGGGTTTTACGTGCCAAACTAGGTATGACTATGAAGCACGCCGTAGTGTGGCACTCTGGAATAATTTTGATCACTTGGGGTTCTTTAATGTGCACAGAAATGGAAGTACACGGGTGTTCATAACATTTCGCCTCCATCGAAACGCGGTTGTTGCTGGGAATCTATCCCGCGCCCTCGAGCGTACCAGCACGACAGCATATGTGCTAAGCTACTACGGTGGTTTTTTGCTTGATCAACGTTCGCGTGCATACATACAGCGGACTGCCAAGGGGAAAATTGATGCAGCTCCTTCTTGCCTCTTCTTTTTTTTTTCTTTTTACTGCAGAAGTGGGCAGCGCGCATCGACGCAGCACGGACTTATCAATAGAGGCTTGTCAGCCTGCACTAGCTTGACACAAATCCCAACACGCAGCCAGAAAATGATGACGAGGGAGTCACCGTCTCTTCGACGCCGTATACGCATAGACGTAGTCCGCTTTGCAGAGCTTATCTCCATTTTCGAGTGCTTTCCTGTGAAAGCAGCCTTCCGACAAAGTTTTTTTTTTTTTCTAAACCATAGTGCAGTGTGACTGGCGCAATGGCTGCTCGAGCTGTTTGTGCCCAAGACAAGCACAGGAACGACGCACGCGCTCAACGTGGCACACATGCGGCCGCGGTCGTCTGCGCGACCGGCCCAGTTATGTCGCGACTTCTCGCTAAACGCTCTGTTTCGGCGCCCCACCGAACCAACGCTGGTCTCACATATTCAAATTTTTTTCAACTTTTTATATCCTATTTCCTTTACAGAGACTACCGAGTCGAAGTTATAACGCAAGCGCGAGCTTGCGCTGACAAGGAACGCGCGATGACAAAGGCTGAGGTGCAACGCTGCTGGCATCACACACACACGTGGATGCTGCCAGAGCTGTTTGCGTCTACCAATAACAGCAGTCGCGTTGCGCCAACACGGCGCATTTGCGTAAAATGTCACGGGATGAGTCCAAGCGCAATGCTCAACTATGCCAGCGCCGTCGACGCATCGCGATGAGCGAACCTGCCAACTTTTTCGCCCATACGATAAATGCAAGGAGAAAAACTTCGATAAAACAGCTGGCGAAAGGGTTTATTTTTCTTCAGACCTGTAACATACGGCGGCCAAACGCAATAACTCGAGTGAGTCGTCCACCGTAGCGATTCAAAACAAGCATCCAACTTGTCTTCACTCAGTGGAGGTCATGCCAAAATATACGCGCTCACAATACGTTATCTCATTTATGTTCATGCATAAAAGTTGGGCTACCTTAGCCGGCGGTTTCTACGTATAGACAGTGTGCTTGCATGATTAGTCGTCACCGGGACTGAGCTTCTAACACAACGTGCTTTCACATTTCCTCAAGCAAAATATAAAACAATATCACCGCTGCGTGCTGTTCAATCCTCCATAATCGAGGTCTGTTTCCGAAGCAAGAAGAGCCATTTTTTATAGTAAAGCACCATCCACCATCAATGTTTGTGAAAATTTGGAGCGGCAGGTCTGTTCTTTATTTTCTTTTTTTTATATTTTCGGCAACCTCGGGGGAAATTGAGAAGACGCCGGTGAAAGGCGCATTGCCCTCCTTGCACAATGCTCGCTTCTCGCCCTTTCGCACGCGCAAGAATGATGAAAAAAAGAAGGGGCCAATCACCTTACGAATCCCCGCAAGGTATTGCGATGACTTACGCGCATAAACAAATTGGCGGCGAATGCTTCTTGAAACAAAAAAAAAAAACAGTTTATGTCCGCAGCTTCGTCAAGGCGCAACGTAGCTGGTTTTGCAAGCCAAGCAGGAAGCTTTACGTGTCAATTTGCACGCCCGACACGTACCAGCCGTCCGGCAACATCAGAAAAGCAATTTCCGCTGTTTTGCCCCTCACGTAGCGAAAGTATGCACCTCATTTTCACCAGCTGTTTCATATAAAGAAGCATTCGATTAGCAACTTCTTTGAAAAAAAGCCGCCGTCGTTTGTGCCAACAACGGCTGCCCAGACAAGCAGACTTTTATTGCAACTTATAAAGCAGCCAAAAGAAGCACGGCGCAGATACGGGTTGCGCTGGCATGTACTACTTCAGTAGTACCATCCCGCGGTCATGGCATGCAGCGTGTTCGTATTCCGGAACAGAGGTCCAGCGTCGGTCTCTTGTTGGTACTCTGAATTGCTCTTTCGAATTCGCTCCACATCTATATAAAATGTGTGGCAATTCTTTCTTTTTTGTCCTCGATGTCGTGAGAAAACAAAAGATGTGCTTTATGATTTTGCTTGCTTTCTCCAGACATCTGTAAATCAACGAAGACCTTCTTTCATGACGCATGGAACGTCGTCCATCCGTCGTCATGCATTGTTTCGCAGTTTAGCACACAGCGCATATCGATGTGACCAACAGAATCACCCAGTTAGTTTCTTCACACAATCATAAATGACAGTCACTTATTTCAGAAGCGACCGGACATACAAGCTCGTAGCGATGCGCGTGTATGCAATCAGAGATGGGAAAAGATGATTTGCAAATCTATTGAGGTATGATACAAGATACCGAGAAGATACAAAGTACTAGCCGAAGAAATGTATCTAATACAATACGTGCCTTCACTTTTGTCAGCGTGATGAATATTAAGTTCCTCATGTTCCATAAAACAATAATGTTGACAAACCAATTATAAACAACCACCGCCCAAGCGCTCTGGAACGTGTGGCCTCGGTGTCACGCAGGGTTGCCAGGCTTGACTACTTCTATAGGTCGGTGGCAGCAGAAAAAACGTCTTGGCTACTTTCTTGTTCCCTCGATTTGAACCAAATTGTCAATGTCTTGTGGCATTGCAGCCGTTCCAGTATGCGATATGAAAACATTGCGATCAATGCGTGGGCCCAGCACCCAAAATTGAATTGTGCGCTTGCTTTACACAAAAGAAAAGACTTGGACTGAGGCTCGGGGGAAAACTGTTGCGTGGGGCCTCATTTTGCAGGCCTGTTGCTTGAAACGCGACTTGAAACTGTCATTGGAAGTGAACAGGTCAATCAAAAGCGCTCCGCGCCCGGGACGCTCTTCATTCATCGACGTTAGAAATCGAGTGCCTGTGTTATTTCTTAGAATTAGGTCAGGACCAGGAGCATTCGCTGCTCGGACTTGGTCGTCACACCAGGAGCGATTGTGAAAGGGACGACAGTTTATGCTTGAATCCACAACTCTTATTGAGCCACTTCTCTAACACAGCAAGAAACTTCGTCATCCTGCACGAACTGGCTACTAAAGTCAACAATTTTTGCTTTGATCTCAGCAGTTACGATTTTCAAGGGTTCTTGCTGTACTTCTTTACATTTTTGCGTACGTATAGGATTAGTTTCACCTCGCCGTATAAAGCTTCGCCGTAGAACGCGCTGTTTTTATTTCGAGACATTAGTAAACAACGCCAAATGCAGCTCATGGTATGTATAGTGCCGCTATTATCACAGCTTGCACAAAGTCGCGCAAGGCTGGGCGTCGACTTATGTCAGCTATAACAGGTTCCCACATTATGCATATCCACTGTTACTTTAAAAAATTCTTTTAACAGGCCGCCGGAAGCGTCATTGATGCCTCAATTCGCGCTACACGCTCGCGGAACGAGGATTTAATTCTTTCCGCTGCATTGACGAGTGATTCTGCGTGATGAAGACCGCAGCAATCTATACAATTTCACTGCACTCCGCAATTTTGATAAAACGCTCACAGAGATCTCAGTCAAGCATCAAGAGGCGACATACGACCCTTTCGTTCTCGTGAAAGAAACAAACTACGATAATTCCACTTGTTCGTTAACACGAAGCCACGAATTAAGGGTGCGAGAATAGTGAACTTTAGAACCGAATCGCATACGAATCGAATAGTGATGATGCCGAATGGAATACTGTTCGAATAGTTTTCGAATAGTATAAGGCAGCCACTTTCAAAGCAGCCCTAGGCTGGTAAGGTAACAATTTTCAAAACAGCCCAAGAATTCTACAACATTTTACTTGAAACATATATTCACAAGTTTTAACAAAGGAACATTGCGGTTACTTTTAAGTTCTAAGTGACAAAAAATACCCCATTTATTCAAACTGAGGCAAGCAGGTATACTGCGGCAAATGGTGCCTTCCAAATATTTTGCAACTGCAAGCTGAAGTATGGCAGTGACTACAATGTCCAAGGTGGTGCTTTCTCAACAGCATTTGAATAAAACTGATACACAAATATAAAGCAATTTTCACGCGTTAACATCGTCACGAACGTTATGGTCAAGATAGTCGATTGATGACACTGTCGCTTCGGCGACACTCTTGTTTTACGCAAAAACGCCTTCATCCTGTGATCAATATAGCGTAGATAGTCCCGTAAGTACATAGGCTTCGTACACCTGGGTAATTCAATGATGAAAACAAGAAAAGTTACCCCTCGCTATTCTAACGTCTCGTTCCTTCGAGCATTTTTTTGTCGTTGCTGAATATTCGAAAAATATTTGGTACTTCGATTCGAGTACCGGATCGAATAGAACGCTATTCGATTCGTTATTCGAAATTTTTGCATATTCGCACGCCCCTAACAACAATTGATATGGCATGACATGAGTGTAGGACGAAGATAAATGACAGGTTTTGATATGAAAGTCATGACATGCACGCCATCTCCATCATGACTCTCACGCCACGGTCTTGGTGCTCTCGCGGCCGTTTAATCAACTTGATATATACCAAAACTGTTATCGCATCATATAAGTGTATGACGAACATAAATGACCGGCCGTAACACGAAAGTAATGATATGCATGTCATGTACGTCATTACATGGTCCTGGTGCTCTCACGGCCGTTTCATAAACTTTATAATGCCAAAACTGGACTCTAAGAAAAAAAAAAAGAGTATGCGTGACTCTTTTCGGAGAGTTCTGACTTGCCACGTATAGGACTCTGTTTAAATAGTCACGGTGACTCTCTTGGTGGGTCAGGGTCGGCTCGCTCTAGGAGAGTCCCCTGACCCTCTGGGAAGAGTGGAAAGACTCTCATCCGGAGGATCACGTTACCACTTATAGGAGGTCAGACGACTCTTGCCGGTAACGCTCCTACGGGGGTCATGTGACCCACACCGAAGCATCAAGCGACTCCACAAGTATATTAAGCTACTCATTTGACCCTTGCTCTACTTTTGCGCGACTACTGTTGAAAATAGTGGAGTATTCATTTTAAGCAAGTCCAATAATACTTGCCGTCCTGCCCAGCGACTGCAAAAAAGAATAGTTCAGTTTTAGCATTATTTTAATAAAACTCGTCAAAACAACACATATTTTCCAGCAAAGTTATATAGAAAGCGCGAAAAGATGGTCCGTGATTTCCAATTAAGAAGTTTGGGTATTCCTCATTTACATGCTTCTATGAGTATAGCCAACTAAAATGTGAGACTGTGATGTGCACAGTGTCATATGGTGCTAAATAAACAGCAGAAATCGCCATCATGTTTCCATATTTATTCCTTATGATTAAGAATAAATCAAAAAGTGGTGACGGCTTGAGGCATCAGACTTGTGGCTTCCTAGGTTGTCGCTCCTGTCTAGCGTGAGCACCATGAAAAACGGTATCTGAAAAGCAGAACGTGATATTATGATGAGAAAATGAAATTGCAGCAAAGGTTTGCAAAACCTACACAATAAGTGGTTCACACAGACATAATAAAGGCTAACAACAAAACAACAAAGCACATCCTCCGGCAGTCAGGGGCATGCCGTGAGCGGTTATTGACCGCATGTTTTACAAACGTAACCCATCCTTAAATACTCAGATAAACAGATGCGAGTACGAGGGCCCGATCGACACTCAGCGCGTGCGTACGCCGTCTACGTCGAGATCAGACATGTCATATGCTAGAATTAGCGCACATAACTCCCACAATCACGTACACTCACTCGATTCTGTTATAACGCCCAACGTCATCGGAGTGTATGCAAACCACGAAAACAGCAAACAGAAACGAGGGAAAAGAGTACACAGCGGCGGCCGCAACAACGCGCGCCGTCGAAAGTCTAGAGCTTTTTCACTTTACCGGCGAGGCGTGTCCAACTTGAATGACTACCGCGTACGTTCTGGAAGCCACCGTACTATATCTGCACCTGAAACTACCGTCTTTAAGCCAACAAAAACCATTATATATAGTGCGTCTGAGCGTTCTGTACACAGGCTTTTTTTTCACGTTCCCACGGGCGGAAGCACGCTGCACACTCAAGGTCGATGGAAATGTTATTATGAAGTAGACTAAAGTGCATCTCAAAACGACATCTTGGACCTTCGGTAGTGCAGACACAACGTGCGATCAGCAAGAAATGACCCTCGATAATTGTTTGCATCGCTCACTTTATGGGACCTTGTACAGCAACGCGCATAACGGTGGTAACTCGTTAACTGACAGCTTTAGTTGGGCATCCGCAACAGCCCCGCGGACGCAGGCTGCTGTTGGAAATGGCTGGCAGATAACTTCAGCAGGGCTGCTGCGGACGCCCAGCTAAAGCTGTATAATTAGTACCTACGAAAGCAGTACACTCACCGTTAACTGGCGCCCGTTGTCTGTCCGCAGCTCCATGAATATTCCGCCCTCCAAGCGTCACTTCGTGCACGGAGCTGGCGTCAACACCACCGAAGACGCGCAACCAACGCAACCACGCAACGCATTCCAATAGACGAGGAGACTGAGATGACTGAGAGAGGAGAGCGGCGCGCCACCCCGGCGCCAATCCCGCCTGCGTCGGCGAGCAAGGCGCCACGACGGCGCCAAAGGGCAAGCGCGCGATATGTATAGCGTATAGCCTTGTGCACCGCCTATAGAGTAGCCACTGATAGCCACCTAGCGGGCGCCGCCGACAGTACGTGCGGGAAGCGAGCAGACGACAGCGCTATGCACTGCATTGGTGTGAGGAGATGGATGAAGTTCGCGGCTGCTATTTCCCCTTCGTGCGGGTGCCAGCCAACTAATTCTGCACTGGCAGCTGCAGGAAAGGCGCGGGCCTCTACGAAAATGGACTTGCGCACGATGTTTGTCACGAACAAGCGCTTAACTAAGCGCACGTCACCGATTTCGAACGACGGCATGAAAGCCTGGCGCCGACGGTTCGTGCGCGACAGAGCGCGCGCATCGAAAAAGCAAGTATAAAAAGGCGCCGAGAGTGCGCCCCTTACCCTCTCCGCAGAAGACGCCACCGACACAGCCAACGCACGCGAAAGATCGGGATATTCGAGAAAGCAAAGCAGCGCCAGCGGCGCCGTCTGATTCCGCAGACGAATCGGTGAGAGAATCTCGCCCTTTCCCTAGCTTTCGCTGTGCTACGCACAGACGAATCATACGCCCCTTCCCCTTCCCGAACCCAGGCGCGAGCCGATACAGGCAATGCAGGCGCGCGGCGACGGATAGTCAGTGAGAAGTTAGTCGGCGAAGTTATGTCGTTCTAGTGATAGCATCGTTCGCTCGACCGCAGAAGGCGTGTTGTTTGATGATCTAGTGCTGCGAATAAAGTATAAAGAGATGACGCCGCGGAGCAGTGACAAGATTTGAAGAGAGCCGCCGAGGAGACATGTGATGACCGACTGCGGTAGAGAACGAACGTCCGCGTGGAGTGAATCGTCATGCCGGTGAATATCAAAGTTGCGTCGCGCAGACCAGCGTAACAAGACCCAGCTACGAGGTACAGCTCGTGGTGAACATCCGCTTTGTTTTGTTTACAAAGGTGACGTCTCAATCACTTCTTGTTCTTTCTGAAGTCAACCATTGCTGCATTTCTGTTTCTGTAAATAATAAATATAGAACTTAGCTTGTAATAGCGTGGTACATGTACCGCGATAGTACAAGCTAAGTTCATGAATGACCAACCCGCCCGAACTACAACACTTCTGAAATATAGAACGTTTGAGCGAAGTGCCCTTGGGGGGCACGGCGGTCGAACCGAACCAACACATGCTCAGGCCTATAACTTTGGTCGTCTACCGGTGTCAACAGGATCGAGTGCATCCAGCGAGCACCGATATGGCAGAACGAAAGCATTAGAACAAGAAGCGACGTGTTCACTCGCACAATGACGAAGCGGCTCGCCTTGGCCAACGAATAGCGGCGATCCATTGCTTCCGTTGTTCTTGCTCAGGAGGCCTTGCGGTAAGTAAAACCTTGTTCCGGGCGCGTTTTTTTTAGGTCTTTGAGGACTCCACTCCCCATCAATTGTTATTCGACATCCCTTGAAGCTTCGGCCACCACACATACGACGAACGTTGCTTATTTCACTACGCAAACGTGAACAACGCGCCGGGGTTTCCTACGTCGTTGTATACAACGACGTAGGAAACCCCGGCGGCCGTCTGCTTGCTTTCCCGAGAGTAATCACCGAGTTCGCCGCCTATGACGCTTCCGTCGGTGCGCACTAGGCTCTTCCGTATACCAAAGCCAATCGGAACGCGCTTCAGGAGGGTCCAGTGACTCCTTCCAAAATGCTAACTCTTTTTCTCTGCCTGTACCTTCCAAAAGGGGTCACATAGACACCCGAAGAGAGTCACGGTTTCATGACCCTCCTTTGACTCTCTTTTTTCTTAGAGTGTGGTATGGCATGACATGGGTGTATGACTAGCATAAATGACAAGTGTTAACATGAAAAGCATGTCGTGTACGTCATGATTTACACGAGACGATCTCACTGCTCTCGCGGCCATGTTGTCAACTTCATATATACTAAAATTGGCATGGCATGAGTATGACAAACATAAATGACAGATGATGCGTGGTGTATGAAGGATATACGCTTCATTAACATGGCATATACCAGAAGGTACATGCATGCATGCTGGAGGAGCAGCATGCCCGTTGTAAACTCTCGTCGGACGACTACTACTAGCACAGTTGCTAGGCGCCCACTACGCCGTAAGAGGCGGAATTAAATTTTATTTTACGACTCTCTTCACGAAGCGGTAAGGAAGTACCCACTAAGCCATTTGGTGGTTTTAGTTTGTCCGTGTACTCTTTAACGTTACCGTGCTACCGGATTGCGCTTGCTGTGTTACCGGAATGCATTTTTAGCAAAGTTTTAGCTTCCCATACGTAAGCGTCTACGTACGTACGTAAACGAACACGTTAATAGACAGTCATGGTTGAACGTTAGCGTGATAGCTGGGGTTAGGGGAATGACGTTATCGTGGCGCAAACGTTCGTTGCCGACAGCGCGTTTTAGTTTAGCGGGATAACGTTTACGTGCCCAAGTTGTGACGGTGGCGTCGTCTAGCGGAGGGTGAATGCGAAAAGAAAAAAAAATGAGAATGCTCGCCTGTGTCGCAGCACGCAGCAATATTACTACTTTTTTAGTAACAACAAAAGTAAATAATTATGAACCACGCACCAAAAGCGAAAATTCTTACCTTGCAGATTTGTTTACACCAATCGCCTAGTTAGGCCTAGGGACGTTCGAAATGGGAAGCGATCTAAAAAAAATACGCTAAGTTATCCGTAATACTCGGGCGTCGAAACTACCTGAAGGCAAGCGAAGCCATTTTACACAGTCGCTTGCTGTAAAAGAAGTGATTCCGTCCACATCAACGCTGAATGCAGTTCGAAGCGGGCGTCCGAAGGCGCCGCCATGTTTTACGTACACTACGTTAACCACACAAACACGATAACGCTAAATCTGACAAATAGCGTGCGTACGGTAAACGCTACGGGTCGTTTAGCGTACTGCGCGTGCCCATTTTCATCCCGCTAAGCCCGCTATTCCGCTAAGCCCGCTAAACTATAGCTGTCTAATAATAATATTAACGTCCAAAAACCACGATATGATTACTAGGGACGCCGTAGTGGAGGGCTCCGGAAATTTCGACCACCTGGGGTTCTAAAAACGAATACGTTTGTGCAACCAAATAAACGATGATGATAACTGCAATTAAATTATATTTATTTTTTTTTAAATTAGGCAGATCCCACGCCTTGTGGGAATCGGTTTAATGCGAAGCAGTCAGGCAGTACTTCTATGCTGTATTTTATGGCTTTGAGCCAAGCGTTACGAGGTGAAGCGACGCGTTTTAGTAAGTGCAGTAGTTGTGTGCACATGGTGGGCTTACAAGAACGTCGACAACACTGGGGTTTAAAGGGTAACTATGTTGCGACGTGACGTCAGCACTCACGTTACAGTACATACGTTAGAGCATATACGTCAGAGCACATACGTCTGTGCTATCAAAACGAAGTGCACCTTACGGTGCAATGACGTAATATCACACGTACCTTTCGTTTATGCATTCCTCCGGAGTCGAGCAACGCTTGAATATAGTTGCGGAATTATAGGAATACAAATTTAATGCTTATTTGACTGCTATAAAAGCGGAGCCGGCACGGGAACCACAGACGTTAACCTGACATGACGCCTGTATCGTAGGAGTAGATATGTGGTGTTTATTGCTTTGTTACAAAATTAGATAGCCAGCACCATAACCACAATTCACGTTGCACCAACATTGCTCTGAAAGCGCTTTATCCAAAGCGCTTTCTAGACCTGGCGTGGCTCTGTGGTAGTATACCCGACCGCCACGCAGAATGCTTGGATTCGATTCCTGCTGTGATCCTAATTTTTCTCCTTTGCATTCGTCGGGTCAACGCTGCCGATGTCGTTTTTTCTTAACGCTCTCGCATTTAAATTACCAATCTCTGTTCTCGCCGTTCCTGGGTAGACGTAAACTGTCAATCACCTGTGGGGTGTACCCGTACACCAAGGTCCGTGGTAAACGGGTATGTGCCACGCGTGTCTGGAGGAAAGGTTTTGACGACGTAGGCGACAGGATTTTCACGTTATTCATGCCATGACCAGAGTGTCATATTCGTCAAATCATCTTACTCCCCCCCCCCCCCCACGCTATTTTTGGTCGTCACCAAGTTAAAGGGGCCCTGCGACGCTTTTTCGACTGTCTTATAAGTTAGCGCTGGAATGCGTGTAGCAATGAATGCCGAGACGAACGCAAAAAGAATTACGAAAATTGATGCACCAAGACAGGGAAAGTTCAATAGTCGAGCAGACGACGACAAGAAGCGTTCCCTTTCACATTTCACTCTCCCGCTTACGTCAAAGGCCGCTTCCAATCACCGGGCGCCTCTTATAGAGACATACCGAATGTCTCGCCTCATGGTGGCCTTCACACAGTGCTTTGCCACCGCTCTTTTTGACTGCGTTGCAACTATGGCTACGACGAACCACGTGCGTCGCCTAGCAGACGGTCCCATGGTTCGTCGTGTAGTGGACACGATGACTCTGGACGATCTAACAAACCTTGAGCGCGAGCTCTTGCGACGTAGCAATGCCCTGCATCTACTACCGTATCCGGACAAGCCATTGTAAACTGAAAGTGCGTCGCTGAGCTCCGCGCAACACGAGGATAGCTCCGAGGGCCTGGACGAAACGCTACTGACCGATGATGCTGAAAGCGTCGGTTGGTAAGCGCTTAGAATTTTTCTTTTTACGTTAAGCATTGCGCCGAACTGAGCGTTGCGTGTTTCGCAGCTGCCGGTGTGGCCGATATCGCCTGATTCCGCAAAAAAAAAAAACATGGTTGATCCCTCCGTCATAGGAATCGGAATAACACGAAAGTAAAACGCGCCCTTATAGAAGTAACTGAATATTTTTACATTGATATAAGAGAGTTCGCACAATGTATATTGATGTCTGGAAGCTATAGCACCGTTTAACGTGGATACACGCACTTTGATGCTTGGTGGTACATCTCCATGCCGACGACTACCGTCCATGTTCAATGATTAAACAAACCCTTGTGGTAGCTGTAGTAGTTAACGGTGAAATCGTAATCAGAGAACGAGTTGTGATAACCAGAAGAGCGTCGCATATTGGACGCAGAACTTGGTCGCCATCCTGCGGCATGTTAAAATGTGATTGAATGCCGAGGCCACACTATAGAGGGAAACGCAAAGCGCGTCGTGCCGCCCCGGTAGCCCGGCCGCAATTTTTCTCGGGGCGAGCGCAGCCAGATGTGGCAGGCGCGCGTCGCAGGGCTATTTTTTGTTTGATTAGCGTGATGCTCTGAGCGAGGCCGACGCTTTTACGACGCTTGCGTTAAGGTCGTCACCTCCCGGTGTGTTAAGGCATTGACAAAATTGCACTTCTATGGAAAACGCGCCGAATGGGACGAACGTGTAACGCGTTGCAGGTACTAATCGCGGAGGCCACAGTAATGATGAATTACTCTACTTCGTCGCTCCCAGAGGGCAACAGCACCCCGCCGACCGGGAGAGTGGTAGATATAAAAGGCGCGTTTGTGAGGACTCCAGAGTCTGTGACCGTGGCGCCGTGGATAGCGCGCCCGGCATCTGTTGTTGCGGACCGAGCGGTCATGGGTTAGATGCTTGTTGACGGAACTTTTAGGGGCGAAGCTCCTTAAGGCGGCACCCGTTCGTCCCTCGTAGTCGTAGTCGTAGTAGTCGTAGTGCGTAACCAGTCTTACGCTTTGACCTCCAAGGTGGTGCCGGTGGGAGATTTTTCCTGTGCGTTGTTGAACAATAAAAAATTCGCAGCGTGCGCGTTAACTAAAAGCCGAATTCTTCTGTCTCTTATTCCCCATTAGCAGCCATTGGCATGTTCCAGTAAGAAACGTTAGTAGAAGTGTAAGTGTTAGCTAAAAGCAGACTTCTTCTGTCTCTCATTCCCATTAGCAGCCATTCTTTACCTCCAAGGTAGTGCCTGGTGAGATTTCTCCTGTGCGTGATTAAACAATAAAAATTTTGTTCAAAACGCCGTTGATTGATGAAATAAACCAACGAAAGACGCCAGATGTTTTGTAAAAGCAAAACGAAAGAACGCCAGATGTTTCTAAAGCAAAACGAAAAGACGCCAGCTGCTTAACGAAAGACGCCAGATGTTTTCTAAAGCAATGGTTTTCTAAACAATGAAAATTCACAGCGTACATGTAAAATTAAAGTGAGCTGCAAGTCGTCATAACTCATCGAACCTTTAGTATAAACGCGCCCGATCTCACGTCGGTGATGATGTATTGGGCAGAATTCACGGAAGATTCACGGTTTACCGATGAACCTCCGCAGCTTCGCCCACTCATCATCATTCACTCCGTGGATATGCTGTTTGTGTTTGCCATCTGATCGCGTACATTTTTTCGACGTCATTTCCATGACGGAAATACGTCACCGAAGTCTTGGTGGACCCCGGCATAAAACACTTTCGTGTTAAAAAGTAAAACGTGGAAGAGTATCGTCTGATCACCATTCCCACCAGTTCTGCAGCGCACCTAACGTCGTGTCCGTGGTTTTGAAAATACACCAGTTAAAAACAGAAGTGATTTGTTTCTGAGAAAGCATAAAAAGGGGGTTTTATTCTTTTTAGGGCTCAGTTACATGGCCTAGCTACCACCATATGAATATTGCATGGTACTTGTCGCGTCAAGCCAATCAAAACGCACGGCCTTTGTCGTCAGTGCCACATGACGAAACGTCATTTCCCATGACAAAAATAGCCGATGTGTGTCGCTGTAGCCCAAAATAAATTAGGTTATCCGGTGAAATAAAATAATAACGGCTTTCTTTTCGGGGATGCCACTTGCGCAACGATGTCGGTGCATTACACAGTACCAGCACAATCGTTGAAAACGACATGCTTCATTTGTGTCGCAGGGCCCCTTTAAGAAGGCGATCACGAGAGCAACCAGACGTAAGCAGCTAGATAGATAGATAGATATATAGATACGTAGATAGAAATGCTCAAAGTGCCTATGGTTCGCTAAGAAATGCTTCGCATTTAATAATATTCCATCACCACTGCGACAAAAACGTAATAAAGGTTTTTAGCGTATACGGTATTCCGGTATATGCAACCGGAATGCCGGGTTACCGGTAAAGCCCCTTGATATGGGAAAGTAACCATCTGGGAAAGTAAGTGGTTACGGCACTCGACTGCTCACCCGAAGGTCGCGGGATCGAATCCCGGCCGTGGCGGCTGCATTTTCAATGGAGGCGAAAATGTTTGAGTCCCGTGCACTTAGGTTTAGGTGCACGTTAAAGAACCCCAGTGGTCGAAATTTCCGGAGCCCTCCACTACGGCGTCTCTCATAATCATACCGTGGTTTTGGAACGTTAAACCCCAGATATTATTATTGTTATTCTTATTACACTCTCCTCCGCGCGCGCGTTTCCTCCTCGATTCTCCTCGCCCGCCGCCGGCGCGCTGCGCACGGCACCATTTTTCGCGGCGGCTCCCGCGGACGCGCCGCAGAATTCAATGGAGGCGCGTGATTTCGAGCCACTTGCGCGCCCCAGTGGTGTAGAAAACTTTGAAAAATGGTGATAAGAAGATCGAGAACACTGAAATGAACGTTAAATAAAAGATTAGTTTATTCGGAAAGTCGTGTAAATGGGGCACCAAGGTCAATCTAAATAGGTTGCGAAAGTCGGAACGAAAAGTGGTCGGACACCTATTGCGACAAACATCAACACCCGCGTGACGATTAAAGCGCTACTAGGTGAGGGGGGGACAAACAATGAAAACAAGAAAATAAGTAAACGTTTATTTTCATTCGTATTAATTTTATTTCTCACGCATTAAATTAGTAGATTATTTTAATCAAACTTTAGTCTTGGGTATGTGGTTGAGTGGCCAATTTTTTTCGTGTATTTTCAGAAACAGCGGGCACATGCAGGCAGTCTGGTAACATGGGCCAACGGTTTTGCGCATTTTCAGATGCAAATGGCGTCGCTCGTTTTTGCGCAGTAGGTTTGTGCCTGTCGTCCGTAGGTGATTTCCTCGCATAGGCGTTGTTGTCTAGTCGTGTTACTTGGCAGAAGGTAATATAGCCCATCGCAGCCATCGGGAACCGTTTCAGTGACTGTGTTTTGCCAGCGCACGGCCGGCGTGCTGTCGCCCTTCGGGACGATGAGTACGCCACGCAACGCGAAGAAACGCTGCGCTGTCTAGGGATGCAAGAGCAACACGTGTGCAAGGTTTGTGTGCACGTGGAATTGTTATGCTACTTCTGATTTCTGTGTTATATATTTTGGGGTAATATGCTGTTCAACTGCAATATTTCGCCAATAAAATACACCTTATTTATCAAATCTGTCTTTTTCGTCTTCCCGTTATCTTGCAGGCTTCCATTATGGAGCCGTCATAGCGATAAGAAAAAGAACGTGCAGCTATAAAAAAAAGTAAGAAGCGGCGCCCTGTCAAAAAATTTCATAATTTCGCGCCCATCGCATTAAAACGTGACGTCATTTCCGCTTCCGGTTGTGACGTCATCTTTTCTTTTTTTTAATTCTGTTTGTCCCCTCCTCACATAGACGGCGACTGTTGCAACAACTAGCCACCCGCTTGACACGTGGGCTTCTACGGAAGTTACGCTACCAGTTTACATATACCTTGGGGGCACGCCGTGCAAAAAGGAGTGTAAAGTCGTGTAAAGAGGAGCTTTATGGGGCGTTCCATCATGCAGGTGTTTCTTCTGACACATGATAACATGCTTTACAATTGCATCTGATATAGTTCAGCTTGCGTCATATCCGCCTGCGTCTGGATTTCTTGCCTCTTTCCTCTGCGCGCATGTGCAACACAGGTGCTCACAGAGTCGTATCTTGTAATGACTTCGTGGATTGTCCACCCATGTGTTATCTTGACGTAAAAGTAAGTTTGCGCGGTGGTCTTCAAACTGAAGAAGACGCTTGCGCCATGTCCGTACGATCAAGCGGCGCCAACAGTAACTCATCTACTGTAATAACAGAAGCGCCGGAGAAAGGTTTTTCAGACTAGTATTTTGGCGTCAGTGTCAAGGAAACTACCACTCCGTTTACCTGTGAGAGGATACATTCCGTACCTTGTGGATAAGTGAACGCCTCTACTAACGTATTATGATAGTTCACGCGAAAATACCGTTAGAATATGTAGTAACAAAGTTGCAATTGTGATTTTTATTAGGCAAAAATATATCAGAGCTATAATCAGAGGGCAATATCACCAGAATATTTTATTTTCATGCTCGTGGAACAAAAAGGAGCATCGTATCGCATTCAGCACCAGAATCATTGCTGTGCATAAGTATGTTGTGAAGTAGTAATGTTTCGAAAAAGACAATGTCAAGAAAGAAAATTGAGTATATTACTGCACAAATGTACACCATTTTACACATGACACAGAAGTTTCACTGAGACATAAGGTGGACTGAAGATAATATCTCGCACTATCAGCTTGTTCTTTAAAAACAGCGGCTGTATTTTCTCGGAAGTGACACTGCAGGAGATGTAGCACGTTTTCTTTTGAGCCGAGCCACTTTTTGCAAAGAGTATTCCATGCGGATATTCGTGTAATTGAGATTAGCTGCGCATTCTCAGTCAAGCCACTAATTTTATGAGCTCTACAATTCGATACAGCCCAAGAGGCACTTACAAAATAACAGTCTGCATGCAGTGAGCATTGTTAGACGTGGTATCCCGTGGCGCAAACAAGCGCTGTTTTTGAAGGTCCATTCACAGTATAGAGCTTAACAGGGGCAAATGCAGCGCCTTTAACAGCGCGTTCATGCAAACGTGACTAAGACGAGCCATTTCGGCCCCGGCCTGCTAGATAACTGCTCACTTTCGCTATCATGATGTTATTGTTTTTGTGTCGTGCACTGCTTCTTTGTTTTTCTTGCGCCGGACCGCATTTGTGTCATAATTTTTGTGTGTGAATCCCCCCCCCCTCGAAAAAAAAATCCTCATTTGGAAACCAGCGCCAGTAAGGGTCATTCGTTAGTTTTACAGCGAAAGCTGTTATGAGATCATTTCAGCGGCCGTTTTTGGCGCCGTAGTTGTCCGCCGCTTCTGCCGCCGCCGCCGCCGCCGGTGTCCGTAACCACTATCGCTCGAAATAAGAAAAAAAAACGAAATAAGAAAAAATTCCGGGATGGAACGAGGTTCGAACCTGGGCCTTCTGCGTTGGAGCCCAGTGTTCTACTTCTGAGCCATGCCGGTGCTTGAAAATGCTTTGCAAAAAGGTCCTATACAGGCTTCATGTCGGGAAGGAACCACATTAACATATGCAATATAGCGTGGTAGAAGAGTAAAATAAGCACCAAGCGTTGCACAACGCGAATTCTGTAACCAGGCGTCACACAGTGGGAATTGCGCAACGAGTAGGTTGTTGAATGATTCCACCCATTACAAAAGGATCCGCCATAATTCTTCATCGTCATCAGGCACAGCATCAACAAAGTGCGCATAATGCCTTACATGCGTTTAGCAGGTACCACGGCTCTCTGTAGAATGACGAAAAATGGCATAGTGCCTGCTTTCCTACTTCTCAAAAATTACGATGATTTATAGCGCAGTGGGTTTCTCGCAAGTGCACTTGTATTGGTTGCCAAGGAAGCCCACAAGCGCATGATCCATTTCCTCGGGGTCTCAGTAAAGTTCTTTGCCCCCTCCCCCCCACTCTCTCCCACGTCAACTTATGATAAACAGCATTGCGGGAGAGGGAAATAGCGACCAGGCGTCACCCAATACAAATTGCATAACGTTTGGGCCGTTTAAAGCGTCCAACCCATTACAAAGGGCTGAGCCATAATTCTTCATCGTCATCAGTTGGCGCGTCAACAAAGTGCACATAATGCCTTGAAGACGTGTAGCTGGTGCCTCGCTTCTCCGCAGAATGACGAATAATGGCTTAGTAGGTGCTTCCCAACTTCACAAAAATTGTGATTTATGTCGTAGTGGGTACCTTGCTAGTGTACTTGTATTAGTAGCCCAAAGAGAGCTTACAACGGGCTCTAGAAACGCCGCTCTTCCAGCGTTCGCTGTGACTGTGCTGCGGTTTCAGCGCAGGCCTGGCGTTTTTTTTTCCCCAAACATTCACTTTAAGCGGATCCTAACATTCACGACAAGTGCGACCGAGAAGCTCGTAATCGCGCGTAATTGTTTGCAACGGAAAGCAGATGCTGTAGTTGTGCATTTCAGACTAAAAAACATTTGCCGACATGCAAAGTGATGGAGTTTCAGCAGAATACTAAGCATATTGAGAACAACCCCATTTTTATGCAACGCAAAAATAGCCGAGAAAAAAAAAGAACGTTTATGAGCAGCCGCAAGAAAATTTAAAACGCAGCATTCGGCAATGTTTTGACACGAGTGATAAGAACGGCGACGCAAAGAACACGGTTCTGAAACAAAGTTCTTTCGGACGATGTTGTGCAGCCACTGGTTCCTGCGCACGCCATCACGCTTACTTTGCGGTATCATAAAAAGTGCATAACCATTTTATGTTGGTTTTTGCAGTTATAGGCGCGACAGCACGGCATAGCGCCAGCACACAGTGCAAAAAACAAAGCGCGCGCAACGTTCGCTACGTGGAGCCGCGGCGAAAAATGGCACTAGCGACTAAGAAAAATATCAGCAAAACGCAAGATCCACGCGTCTCTAAGGGCAACCGCGAAGGAGACTAGTCGTCGCACAGAAAAAGCGGCGGAGAACGGGAGGACGCGAAATGGGCGAGGAGAGAGAGACGAGGACGCGCGCGCGGCGGCGAGTACAATGAATAGCGGTACTTTCCCAAGATCAAGGGGCTTTAGTTACCGGGCGATGGTACGCACATATTGTGACGCTCCGGACAACCACAATCATACACACTTGTTTTCGCCTAGTGTTTTTGAGGGAGAAAAAGATTAAAAAGCCATCCCTAATTACGCCGCTGCAAGGGATTTACGCCAGAAGTAGAATTCGCCATGTTTCTGCAATAACAATTATGTGCTTGCCTGGTTCATCTAGGCCCCGCCAGATGGCACCACCTATTCGCTCTCTCAGGGGCTTTAGGCCTCTCACGTTTACAGCTTCTGTATTCTAGGTCACTCTAGCTTCGGTAATCCGACTCAAACAACGTGGTGAATCCGCGAACGAAGGTGAATTCACGAGATATGGCGGTAAACGTAAGACGTATCCAGCGAGTGGTTTACGCTCCGTGAAAACAAGTCTACGTTCTGTAAAGGTGCGCGCATGCGCAGATTCCATCCTGTATTCCGGTAACACGGCAACGTGAAAAGTATACGGACAAGTTAAAAGCCTTCATTCTGCGGAGCTAGGTAGCCGCTGTAAGGCAACTTTGATAAAGGGGTACCGACACCTTTTTGCGAGGGCGAGTTTACTCCTGTATGCAGAGACGGCTCTCAGCAAGTGTGAAGCGCAGCGAATGCTCATAAAGCATTTTATTTTGATATTAAAGTCAATCCTTCTATGGCGCACTTACCTACATCGACACTAGCTTGACGTCAGGCTACAGTGCCAATTCTGGTGACTTCACGCAGCAGTCTGGCTAGTTGTGATGACGTCAGGTACCAAAACTTCCAAAATGGCCGCTTGTGCGTCACCAACGGAGCCACGGTGCGGAGCGGACGTGGAAACGTCACTATATATTGTGCGCATATGTCGGCAAACTCACTCATGAGTCCACTCACTGAGACTCAGATCAGGCCGTGAGCCTAAGTGAGTCCGGGTGAGCAATATTTTAGTGAGTTTCAGTCTGAGGTAGCCTGGTTGAGGAAAATTTTAGTTAGTCTGAGCCCGAGTGAGTCCAGTTGAGGAAAATATTGGTGAGTTTGAGTCCGAGTGAGTCCTCAGTGCAAAATATATTTCTTGAGTGAGTCCGAGCGAGCTCCACCTTTTGTTGCCGACTTATGGTCCTATCTACTCATCTTCCGCATTACTATCAGCCTTATAACGGCTTACGTTTATACTCAAGTCCACACATATCTCAACACACCAGCATTCATGCGCCACCTGAATATTTATTGATCAGGGGCGTGAGTTAGGGGAAGGGGTGCCGTGACCTTCTCCCGCAAATTCTTTCATGGGAAGTTCTTGATAAAATATCTAGTGTGAGTCGCGTATTTCATAAATATGTCCTTACTCAATCGATATATGATAATGATGATATATGATACATGATGATAACTCGTACTTGAAGGTGCAAGATCAAAAGGCGTATCGTACGTAGATCACTGATTATGTGAACGTTAAAGAGGACCGACACCGTGATCGAAAAAGCTAACTTTACGCCAACGGACTCATGAGTCAACTCACCCAGGCTCACTCAGACTCAGTTGAAGCCGTGAGTCTGAGTGAATCCGGCTGAGTAATATGTTGGTGAGTTTGAGTCCGAGTGAGTTCGCTTGAGCAAGATTTTGGTGAGTCCGAGTGGCCCTCAGAGCAAAATATACTTCTTCAGTGAGTCCGAGTGAGCTCCAATTTTTTTGCCGACCTATGATTGGTGCGACCACGTGACGAGAAACTCATACCGTGTTGTGACGTCAGGGTACAGTAGGAACCAAAACTAGCTTTTAAAAAGATACTGTAATTACTTTTTCAGGGTGCACTCGCGCTTCGCACTACCTTTTCTGGGCTCTTGAGGACTTGACCTCTCATTTGACGCAAAAAAACAACTGAAAATTTCCGTGGCAGTACCCCTTTAATTCTGTGGCTGATGACGATGAAGAATTGTGGCTCAGCCCTTTGTAATGGGAAGCTTCAAACCACCCACTCGTTACGCAGTTCGCATCGTGTGACGCCTGTCTTTATTTTGCTCTTCTACCGCGCTATATTACACCTGTTAACGTGATTCCTTGCCCGGCGCGACGCCTGTAGAGGGTCTTTTTGCGAAGGAGTTTCAAGCACGGACTCTGTGGTAGACGACTCAAACGCCGCGCAGAGGGCCTGGGTTCAAATCCCGCTCGATCTTCGACTTTTTTTCTCATTGTGCGCGACGGCGGTTACGAACACCGGCGGCGGCGGACCGCCACACCACCAAAATCGTCTGTTCTTGCGGTCTCATAAGAGCTTTTGCTGTAAAACAAGCGATAGTGGACGCCACGTCAGGACATGAATGACTTGATTCGTCTCAAAGCCGAAAGAATGAGGGGTGTGCAGCTCCCCGCTGACTGCTTCGCATTACAATGATTCCCACAGTGTGCAGGATCTGCCACACTTTTTTTTGTCTACTTTCTTTTCCGCCGCAGTGCGCCCTTACAGCCGACTCTGTAGTCTTGTTCTCTCGTGTCTGTGTTTGCACGCCTTCTTTTATGATGAACTTGGTTAACAACTGACTTCCACTTGAATTGATGTTAGATCGACCTCCTCGCGGTGGAGGTCTACTTACACTCATTTTCGCGCAAATATCTGATCCTCATTTCGGCCGTGGAGCTCAACTTGCCTGGATGTACACTAAACTTTTTTTTTCCTGGCTGTGTGCAGCACACAAGCTTCCTTGAGAGCGCTTTAACTTGCTGCCGAAATTATATTTGACTGCTGGGGACTTTAATTCGCGCCATGGTTGTTGGCGTTTATAGAGAGATTCCTGCAGTTCGTTGGCTTTTGGGGGCGTCTCGGGCTATGAACGACGCCGTATTTCTGGCAGCCGGGGTTTTTTAACGTGCACTGAAATCGCACAGAATACGGGTTTCTAGCATTTCTCCTTCATCGAAATGCGTTCGCCATGACCGAGATCGGATCAGTGAATTTCGGGTTAGCAGCCGAGCACCGTAGCCACTACGCCACCGCAGCGACCGACCTACTGTGACCAGTTATGGAATCGGTTATTATACAAACTGTGGATCTTTTACATTCGTAAGAGGCGAAAATCGCTCCACAAGCGATCTCATATTCTCTAGCGGTATCTCCGTGGTCAACTGTTGACACGAGCAGAGATCACCTGATGGTAATTTTCCAAGTTCCCCATGCAGTAATATGTGCCGGTGAAAACAGTGAAGCTTTTCATTTAGGCGTGTGCGAATAGTGAAATTTCGTCTCGAATCGAATAGTGCCGAATAGTGGCCAGAAATATCAAATATCGAATCGAATATCGAATACAAAGGGTTTAATTAAAAATTGAAAGAAAGAACAAGGACACGAAGTCTGCTCATGTCCTCGAACGCGATGAGTGATTGCTACCGAAAGGCTACAAATTTTCATGCAGAAACACAAGCTTCAGGCTCTCAGAAACACGCGCTCACTGGGCACCTTCAGTGGCAGGGATGTATCACAAAGAAGCAATTTCGGCGACACCTAGGATAAAGTGCAGCTCCGTGCTCTTTCCAGTATTTCAAAGGATCATCCTTTCTTGAAACCAGAGGCTCACTGAAGTATTTTTCAACAACTATAAGGTCTGAGCTCAGTGTGCTTGTTATTTTTTAACGCTAGCCAGACTATTCCCTGGCCTTCTTTGCTGGAGGCATGACGTGCGGAAATGACATAATCTCACTTACAATGAATATGCGTTCGGTTTTGAACCAGGATATCGGTGCAAGTTTTAACTAAAGGCCTACTGTAACGACGTTAGCGTTAGTTTTAGCCACCCCACCTTAACCAAGTTGCACCATTGGCCTTTGTCAGGTTTTAGATATTCGTTCTGTCGAATTATTCGAAACTTCGAATACTACCCATTCGAAAGTCGAATTGAATTATTCGGTTAGTTATTATTCGATTCGAATTCGAAACTCGAATATTCGCACAGCCCTATTTTTATTAATTTATTTAGTCATACTGTTAACCATCTGTTGAGGGTTGCTACAGGGCGGGCACAATGAATAACGCTCCACATACATATATTTAACAACGGTCAATTAACGAGAACTGTGGACTACTGCATCTCCTAGAATTGTTTAAAGCGTGCGATTAATTCATTATCTGATGAAAGTTCTGCTCTAGAAAGTTGTAGGCAAAAGGAGTCCCTTGTGCAAGATTATGGCTGTGAGGGTGGTATCCGAACTGTGTTGGTAAACTCTTCTTTTTCTTCTCAGTCGATGTATTGACCCTTGCCTCCGGGATCGGAAGCATTGCAAGCTTTCTGCCCCTAACCTGGTTTTGCACTGCCTCCGGGATCAGCACACCTTTGAATGCGATGATTTCCTGTGATGACGTCGTCACGTGACGTCCTTTTATGTGACGTCATAGTGCCGTCATGATGACAGTGTAATGGCGTCTCAAATTTTGGTGATCTATGAAGTCGTGATTACGTCACCTGATGACGTCATGAAGGCGTTATCTGTGATCACGTGACTTTTTCATGATTCGTGCTGACGCCGCCGCCGATACCGACGGTCACTTTTCTCGCATAATCTAATGCTTTCGCCTTAATATAACATTAGCTAGAGGATATGCTACCTTTAGGTAGCAAACTTGAGCGTAGGTCTGGCTAGCAATCACAGCTATGCGGCGGAGCCGCACCCCGTTTTTGCAGGTGAGATGATTACCGCGTCGCCGATCGACATGTCTCGCGTGTCGCAGACCAGTGATTACCTTGACTCTCGATGACTATTGTCAATCCACTACGATGCTGCGGCGGCGTCGAGAAATACAAAAATTGGCCCAAGTGTGAGCTTCTCTGCAACGCGTCAGGGGGTCTACCGACCGGGAAAACCGGGAATTCTCAGGGATTTTGGGTAGTCTGGAAATTCTCAGGGAAAACTCAGGGAAATTGTGCTCCCATCAGGGAAAATCCACAGTAACTTTGTTGAAAGGCAACGAAAGTCGCGGTAGCGTTGGCTTGATATTTTGTGAACGCATTTTTCAAATCAAACGGCCGCTGCGGCTGCGGGGAAGTGGCGCACTACGCTGTGTAGTTCTGTATTCTTTCTCGCGCGTGCTGTGCGTTAGCGCCCGATATGGTGTTTTTGTTATCGCCGCGTGTCAAGTAACAAGCATGATTAGTTGTAGAAGCGGTAGCACTAGATGTAATGAGCATGAGTTATCTTGCAAGCGATCGCGATCGTTCAGGAAGCGGATGTCTTCGACAAGGCTGGTATCTGGGAAGCCATCCCGATCGGCGAGAAAAAAGACGACGCTTGTTGGCTGTTATCGGAGAGCTCACTGGCTCTGATCCCGAGCTTCAAAGATGTATGAAGAATAGAATAAATTTCCAGGCGAGAGCTAACGTAACTAACGAGCCCACTCACAACAAGTGAAAGCTTTTTTCTTTCTTTTTTTCCCGATGAGGGCACTGCTGAAACAAGTTTTAGGCAGTCGACCAATATTTTGGGGGGCTGCAGCTCGCGATTACCAGCCACACCACGTGGATGATTGCTACAAAGCCGAATTACAAAACTTTTCAGAGCCAAGGCATAGCGGCGACCGAAATTCGCGACACCAGCACGGGTCCCATTTGCTCTATTCGGCGCGCGATGTCGGAAAACAGTAGCGTTTCCACCATATTCGGATGTGCCGTAATTCAGGCTGTTGCCGTGCTTTCATGCGATCTTAGCCCGCAGCTATATTGCTTTTTTTTGCGATAGCAATTATATAGACACTGCGACGCGAATTTTTTGCCTTCGCCATGATCTTCCTTACCAAGTCCAAATGGCGATTACACCACCCCGGGCGTCGTATGCTCCATGCGCGAGTGAAAGCGCACGAGCGCTGCCGACGAACGGGGCTTAAGCAGAGATGAAACGAGCCGACCGTCTCCTTCGCGCGATGGGCACGTGCAGATAGGAGCCGGAGGGTTGTGGAGGTGGGGGGGGGGGGCTGCGTGAGTTCGACAGGAAGTGCGTACTTTGTACCAGCGGGCGTGGTCGCGTCCGCCGCGGTATCTTTAATGGGGATCAGCAGACGGCTCATACCTTTGTAGGTGTTGTGCTCTAATTGCAAAGCTTCCGTTGAAGCCATAGCAGTGGCGGATTCAAAGGGGGGGGGGGGACGTAGCGGCGATCGCCCCCCCCCCCCCCCATTTAAGCCAGTCCCCGCCCCCTCCGTTCAGTGCCTGTCGTCCACCTCCTTTTTCGGGCTGCCTGTTGAGTTTGCCCCCCTTTTTCAGGTTGCTTTGCCTGCCACTGCCCAAAAGGGGTAAAGAGAATCTTCTCCCTGCTCTCTACCTCTTTCATCGCTCTACCTTTTCCTGCTTCCCTATGCACATCTACAACGAAGGCTTCTTAGGCACCGCCATAATCCCCTCTGGGCTGTTGTAAATATGCGTGACCCACCAAAATGCACTGCTGAGCGGGGGCTTCAGCCTTTGTACCCCCCCCCCCCCCATTAGGTACCTGAATCCGGGCACTAGGGCACTTCTCTTAGTGCAGCGGCTGCGTTTCCTGAAGGAGCGAGCTGCTAGCCTATATTCATGTAACATTCCTCTTTGTTGCTATCGGATTTACTATTTTGCTCTCGCGGTGAAACTGTGACCCTTTTTTTCTAACGTGGGATGGTTTTCGATGTTTTGCGTTCATGGAGAGCAAAAGGTTCGGCTGGGCAACATGGTAGCAAAGGCGTTGCGTTGCTCTGGGCAACGCGCGAGGATTTGACAACAACCCGCAGCAGCAGAACAAGCGCAATTCCACAGTGCATTAAACCCGCATTTGTTTCGTATTTACATGTGACACTCTGGCAAGGCATCTATCTGTGATTGCTGCACCTCAGGCTCAACAAAATTGATTTTTTTTTCACGCAAAAAATAAAAGCGTTTTTCATGTTGCCATATTAGTCTACCATTCTTGTGGCATTTTCAGTTTAAGATTAATCCTTTAGTAACTATGCCTTGCATGAAAGGTCGAATTTCAGTTTAACGAAGTGAGTTTCCGCTTTTACCAGCTTCGCTATATTGAGGTTTAAGTGTTCTATGTACTATTCAAATGGGATTAAGTCGTTTTTATTTTCTAACGTGCGTATTGGAAAGTGACATCACCGAGTGATATGGTCTCTACCCATCTTGACATAAAACAAAGTTCTGCTTCACTCAGGGAATTTTAGCAAAAACACTCAGGGAAAACCTGGAAAACTCAGGGAATTTAGAAAAGTCAACTCGGTAGACACCCTGCGCGTGCTTGCTAGCGGCGTTGCGTGGTTGCGAACGCCGCCGCTGGACGCCGCCGCTGGACGCCGCCGCCGTGATGCGCAACAGTTGCGCAACGCGCGTCGGATGGAGCAACGCGCAACTTGCTCTGGGCCGCTGTGCCATTAAGTGATTGCTGAGAGAGTGGGAGGGGGAGAGGCCACAGCTGAAACCGTGCCAGGGCACGGACGGAAGGTCACCGCGATTATGAGACATTAAAGGTTTTCGCCTTAAAGGAGCACTGACATCAAATTTACGCATGTCAAGATTTGTGCATCCACGAGTAGTTATCTACCCCCTAGTAGCGATTCGCGACTGAAAATGCAACTGAGGGACGAATAGCTATTTGTTTTATTGATTTATATCACCGGTATCTAGCACGATTCAAAACGGCCGGCAAGCCCGCCATTTCTTAGCGCTGGCAGCGCTCCCTCGCAGTCAATTCCAGACCACGCCCCAGTTTACCACTTGTCCACAGAAAGGAGTGACGTGAGGATCAGCTGCTCAGCTAACATTTCGTCTGCTAGGCGCGCACGCCTAGCAGACGAAATATTAACGAAATTCCTACGATCGATGATACAGCCAAATTCATTATATACGCAGATGACACCAGTCTATTTTTTTGAGGGAACTCAGAAACACACCTAATTATAAAGGTAATGAAGCGCTATCAAAAATAAGTTACTGGACGACTCAAAACCACTTAAAAATTAACATTAGCAAAACTAAGGCAATATTGTTTCCACCGCGGAACAAGAATGTTCAACTAGCACCATTAACGTTAAATAATGCAGAAATTGAGTTCGTACCATCAATAAAAACTTTAGGCGTCTATTTCAACGAGCACATGACATGGGATGACCACATAAATTACCTAATTAGCAAACTATCTAGTACAATAGGTGTGATGCGCCGTGTCTCTTTTGAATGCCCTATAAGCATCAACATGTTCTTATATAATGCTCTGTTCGTACCAATACTTAATTATGGATTGCTAGTTTGGGGTACTACAACAAAAGAAAACATTGACAAGCTCGCAGTGTTACAAAAACGCGTGATTCGATCAGCATGCAAGGTTTCATACCTCTCACACACCAGTGACCTCTTTATAAAACACAACATTGTCCCGGTAAAGTCAATGTTTAACTATAATCTATGTCGGCAGTATAAATCTAGCTTAATGAAAAAAACTAGTACACTACAAACGCTAGCAGGATTACAGGCTACCCTACTAAAGTATAACATACGCAAACCTGAAGAATGGCAAATTAAGAAATGTCGCACTAACTATGGTCAACAAATGCTTCGGTTCACGCTCCCAGCTTTATTAAATAGAATCAGTAAAGAGCAGCTTTTTAACATCCGGGAAACATCATTTAAAGAATTACGGAGAATTTTCACCACAATATGCTTATCATAAATATGCCTCATAAATAACGCCGTCTTTTTCTTTTTCGTATTTCGCTGTTTCTGAAAAGAAATTCATTTTTTATTATTTTTTCTTTATTATGTCTATAAAAGCACGTTATTTCTTTTATTTGTATGAAGGATAGTCTTGTACAATATATTATGTGTACATATTTTTTTTGCATGAAGGATATTCATGTACAATATATTATGTGTACATTTCATTTTCCTGTTCCTTTTTTTTTTCGTTCGTTACCACCTCTTACGCTGTAGCTTGTGTAGGGTGGCCAGGACACCCTCAAGCTGATTGTATCAGCTTTTTCCCCTGGTCTCCCACAACATTGTGTTGTAAATAAATAAATAAATGAAATGAAATGAAATGCCGCCACCAGCATCGCCGTCGTCGCCGTCAAAAGTATCGACTAGTGCTGAAGACGGCATTCTGGAACTTAGAATCACCGCGATGCGCGACGTCGCGAATCATTTTCGCTTCGACCCTTTGCAAAACAGCGATACAAAAATGGAAGCTGTTCCAAGCAGCAACGAGGAGGTGCCCGGGGACGCACGCTTGGGCCATACTCGCTGGTGTGTCTCAATTAGCTATATGAGAGAATTTTAGCGTGCACAGCATTCCGGTATACGCAAAGGGGTCTGTGGAATATCGGCATAGCGAATGCACACCAGCGGAGAAATAGAATACGATAGGTTTCTACAATAACAATTCTGTGCTTGCCAGGTTCTTCTTTGCACCGCCAGATGGCCCCACCTATCCGGCCTCTCACGGTTACGGCTGCAGTAACCCGGTATTACGCTAGCGCAAGGAAGTCCACGGATGAACTAACATTCACTAATAACGCTACATACGCGTTACTTGTTAGCGATGATATTTATGTATAGGCTGCTCCACTTCGATAGCTTGTGGTCGTGTTGGCGTGTACCGTACGTGTAATGAAACGCCACGCACTTTCCGCTTTTTCCGCGCCTCGACAAGCAGGTACGTACTGCGCAGCGGTTCCTCGACATGCTGGCACGTAGTCGCTCCGACTGATCGCACTCGCGCTGAGGAACACACGACAAATCAGTCGATACGACACGATGAATCGCAGGCACGGATCGGGACAGCGAGGAGAGCCACTGGCTGGCAGCGAGAGCCGGTGAGAGCGTCGCCTGTCGTCGGCGGTGTCGGCAGCACAATAAATACACTCAGTTCGTCGACGTCATTGTTACTAGCGTATCGTCACTCATGATGGTATGATCGGAATGTATCACAGCTGTTACGTAGCACTAGTGTCGATGTCGCAGCGTGATCAATCTTCCGTTGAGCTTTTGTACGCTGTTTGCCCTCGAAATAAAATTACTTCCACGCGACGGACGCCATTCAAATTTGGCCAAGGAGACCTATGCATACCGAGCAATCGAATGAAGGGCACATCTCGACTTTGAAATTTGATGTCAGTGCTCCTTTAATACTACCAGAGACGAATTGATGCGTCCTTACAGTGATCTATATCAGGAAAATCGAGCAGTTGCAATGCTTTTCTCCGTAAATCGGACCAAAATCAATGCAGTAAGAGAAGAAAAAATATTTGCCTTCAGTGCATTCAGAAGATCCGGCCGCTGATCCTTCCTTACACGCGAAAATGTGCCAAGGCGCACGCTGGTATGCCCTGCGCTCTGCTTTCTGCCGCGGTCTCCGCTGCCGCTGGAATCCTCCCTCAACGCGCCCTCTTGCGGTAGCTGGGCGCGCGATGCGCCGTACATTCTTCTGCGGGGGAGCGCGCTGATTGGGAGGGCCGGAGAAAAACCCGCCGGCGCGCAATCTCGAAGGCCATGGTTAGGAGCACGTTAAAGAAACCCAGGGGGTCAAAATTTCCGGAGCCCTCCACTACAGCGGGCTTCGTAATCATATGGTGGTTTTGGGACGTTA
Organism: Rhipicephalus sanguineus; assembly: GCF_013339695.2. Taxonomy (NCBI): domain Eukaryota; kingdom Metazoa; phylum Arthropoda; class Arachnida; order Ixodida; family Ixodidae; genus Rhipicephalus; species Rhipicephalus sanguineus. The sequence goes on along the minus strand of NC_051176.1, from coordinate 310,976,345 downwards.
AATCCCATCAATTATTATTTGCCGATCCTGTCACCAACCCGTCCGAATTTCTTCGCCTAGAAAACAATGGCATGGACTACTTTTCTTCGACTGAATTTCTGCACGTGGACAACTCAGCTCTTGCTGGCATGGACGGTCCTATCTACTTCGTTGAAGATAGTCCTGGCCTGTTCATCGCCTCGTCAGCTGGTGTTCTACGCGCCATCACCTATGATGACATCATCCTGGTTCCTTAAATCGTCGACGAGTCTGGTTCGGTGAAGTCATCAGCAGGGCATATAAAGACGTCGTTGACTGCTGCCTTCTTCAGTGGGCGAGTTCACAGCAGCGCTAGCGGAGTGCTGAAACGCTTCCTGCTTTTTACGCAGGTAGGTTATCTTAAGAATGCCAATGGCATTCGTTCAGATAATCGCTTCCTGCTGCTGTTGTCTCGCCCACACAATTTCATATGTGCTTCTGATATACTGTCCACATGCTCTTCATTATTATCTGTTGTTTAATCCTAAAACCACGATATGATTATGAGGGACCCCGTAGTGAAGGGCTCCGGAAATTTCGACCACCTGGGGTTGTTTAACGTGCACCTAAATCTAAGTACACGGGCTTCAAACATTTTCGCCTCCATCGAAAATGCAGCCGCCGCGGCCAAGATTCGATCCCGCGACCTTCGGATCAGCAGTCAAGGGCCACAATCACTAGACCACCATGGCGGGGCTCTCACCTCATATTCTTCTCTTGTGAGGTGATGTGGAACTTTCGCATTTTTATTCATTGCGTGTACGAACTATCAGGAAAAAAAAACACATGGGAAGCATCTAAGCCCTTTAGGGATAATGGCTCTATCGTTCACTTGAGTTTTGATCACGTCACCACTAATACCCCTTGCCGCCTCAGAAATGATCCTCACGAACCCCTGCGCGTCTTAAATGTTAAACTTTCACAAGTTTCCAACCTTTCTTTCACCTATCACGGCCGATTCACCGCACATTTGCCGGCGTAACAAAAACTTGGTTTTTGTTACTCCAGCAACAAAAAACAGCCAAATAACTTCTCCGAGTTTTACAGTTGTCAGAACTGAGAGACGTCATGGCAGGGGTGGGGGTGATGCATTATTTTTGCGCCCGATCTTAAATTTTCAGATATCCCCAGTCCACCTGGAGGGCTATTTTGTAAGCGTTCTGTCACAGAACAGAGGCGGTCCGTTCTATCGAGCCGCACGCGATTGGTGGAGGATCGTTTGACGGTCATTCGAAGGTCGCAGGTTCGGTCCCTGCCGGCGGCAAGTTATCTTTTCGTCCACTTTACTTTCTTCACATTTATATTGTAAATACTACAGATAACCCCCCTATACTTTCCTTGGCGTTATTGTCTGTTAGTTCTCATTAATATTGCGTCTAACAAAGAAAACACGAGCCCTTAAAAGTCATCTTCTTTCCTTCATTCATACCTAGGGTCTCGTTCTGGCAGACTTGATGCCTTCAGGTAGCATGCGAGGGATTATTGGTCAGCTGCCAGCTCGTAATAAGTTCACCTGCTACGTGACGCCAAAAAGGCAGAAAAAGAGTGTTCCACACTCGCCACCATGGCTGCGATCGGCGCTGACTCACACTCCTAAGTTTAAATCCACGTATATACCCTGTAAAGTGGACGGGGGGGATGACCGCCGCCGTAGCTCAGTGGTAGAGCATCGGACGCGTTATTCGAAGTCCCAGGTTCGTTCCCTGCCAGCGGCAAGTTATCTTTTCGGCCACTTTACTTTCTTCACATTTATATTCTAATTACTACAGATAACACCCCCTGTACTTTCCTTGGCATTGCTGTCTGTTAGTTCTCATTAATATTGTGTCTAACAAACAAAACACGAGCCCTTAAAAGTCATCTTTTTTCCTTCAAGACGTGAGAATAGCCACAGAATGGTCACAGAACGGCCTCCGGTTATGGAGGCCCCGTTCTCTTTATGAACGGATACAAAACGGTCTCCGAACGACTTGGATTGGATCGAAACGTAAGCGCCGGGGCGGAGGAATCGATTCTCCGGCTCGAGCACTTACGTTTCGATCCAATCAAAGTCGTCCGGAGACCATTCTGTATCCGTTCTTTCGATAGAACGTGGCCGGAGGACGTTCTGTGACCGTTCTGTGGCTATTCTCACGTCTTCACCGTCAAACGAGCCTCCATCGATCGCGTGCGGCTCCATAGAACAGGCCGCTTCCATGCTGTGACAGAACGCTTACAAAATAGCACCCCTGATACCGAATCTGTTTGGTGTCGGGTCTTGTTTTGGAAGCATTTCTACAGTGGTGTAGTCTACCGCTCGCCACCGTCGAACAGCTGCTCGCTTCAATAACTTTCATGCACGAGCGCATCTTATCCAGCTTGACCTGCCTGGGTGACTATTCAACAATCTTGTGGCCATCTTTATCGCTCGCAGGCTATGATGCAGAAAATACAAAGCTCTGTTAGATTTTTCACTACATTTTGGTTTAAATCAGATCGTCAAAACTAACACACGAGTAAATACAGTATTAAATTTTGTTAGTCCTCTCCGTTTAGACGATGGTTTTGTGTGTGAAGTATCTTATGGCATTTCAGACGACAAGGCCGTTCTAATATCCGTTCCTGTGCGCGCCAGCTACTTAGTTTATTCTGCATTCCTCAATTTCTCACGCGCCTATTCTTGACGTTTTATGCGATTCCTTTGATGATTTCCAAAGTCTCAACGAATGTATTGGCCCCGCCACGGTGGTCTAGTGGTTATGGCGCTCGACTGCTGACCCGAAGGTCGCGGGATCGAATCCCGGCCGCGGCGGCTGCATTTTCGATGGAGGCGAAAATGTCTGAGGCCCGTGTACTTAGATTTAGGTGCACGTTAAAGAACCCCAGGTGCTCGAAATTTCCGGAGCCCTCCACTACGGCGTCTCTCATAATCATATCGTGGTTTTGGGACGTTAAACCCCAGATATTATTATCAACGAATGTATTGATGTGAATTCCTTGGTGTCTTCTATTGAAAAGGCTGTGGCAACTTATATTCAGCCGTTCGTCCCGATAAAAAGAAAACAGAAAAAAGCCCATCTTTCCTGGATATCGCGTGACATACTTCACCTGTCACGTCATGTTGCTAGATTGAGGCGTTTAGAACGAAACGGTGGCCACCTTAAAATAAATAAATATAGCCAAGGAAGAAGTTCGGATCAAAATTAATTCCTCCAAATACTTATATTGCAATAATAATAATAATAATAATAATAATAATAATAATAATAATATCTGGGGTTTAACATCCCAAAACCACGATATGATTATGAGAGACGCCGTAGTGGAGGGCTCCGGAAATTTCGAGCACCTGGGGTTCTTTAACGTGCACCTAAATCTAAGTACACGGGCCTCAAACATTTTCGCCTCCATCGAAAATGCAGCCGCCGCGGCCGGTATTCGATTCGGCAGACTTCGGGTCAGCACTCGAGCGCCATAACCACTAGACCACCGTGGTGGGGCAATACTTCTATTTCAAAGTCACATTCCAGGATTTAATGAAAAGCAGCCCTAGAAACTTTTGGGCTTCAATGTTACCCAACTTCTGCTGCCACAAACGCAGTTGTTGTAAACAACGTTCCTTGTAGTGACCCTCTAATTATCGCCAACGCGTTCATCGAATACTTTCAGTCGGTATTCACAGCCGATAACTTAGATATATCTGTCATCACGGCTCAAATAATTCCGTCAGAGACAGTTCTGAATTTAATTTTGCACTTCGGGAATAAGAAATCTCCTGGCATCCCTAACGCTTCTATTCTTAGATATTGTGAGCGGACTACCCGTTATTTGACCGTAAGTTTTCAAACGTCCTTGTGTATCTGATCTGTTCCTTTAGCCTGGAAGTTAGCCAAAATTATTCCTATGTATAAATCCGGCAGCAAGCACTCGCCATTAAACTATCGCCCGATTTCATTAACGTCTCAGTCACGTAAACTTTTAGAGCACATAACATTTGGGCATGTCTTGTGGTTTCTTGAAAACAATAGCATCCTGTGTGATGCTCAGCACGGTTTTAGTGCAACTCAGCTTGTAGAATTTTTCGCACGACATTTCACACTCTGGATGCCAAATTGAAGCAATTTTCATCGACTTTTCAAAGACATTCCACACTGTAATACATTGAAAACCTCTGCATAAACTTCGCGCTATACTTAACAATTCTTCCTTAGTGGACTGGATTGCTAGCTTTTTAAAGAACCGCTCCCAATACTTTTCGTTCGATGCCTCAAACTCCTCTCTAGTGAATGTGTCGTCTGGAGTGCCCCAGGGCACTTTTGTGTTTATTGTACATAAATGATTTGCTGAATTATCTGTCCGCCCAAATCCGCCTATACGCCGACGACTGTGTGCTGTATAGTGTAATTAATAAGAATAATGACCACATTGTACTTAATGACTCTTTTACACAATTTTGCAGATGGTGCGACAAATTGCAAGTGAACACAAACTGTGTTAAAACAGTCACTCTTTCTTTCTCTAAGCGCACCCCTGTTTCTTTGTTTAATCATTCCTTTCATAGCTGCTCTCTGAAACATGTGTCCGAGTACAAGTACCAAGGCCTTATCTTGATGCCCAACAGGTCCTGGTCCAAGCATTTTGAATACACTTGCAATAAAGCTCCGAAGAAAGTGGGCTATCTGAATCGTACATTGAATGCTCCACGAGAAACAAAATCACTAACATATCCGTTCCATTTTCCAATATGCGTGCCCCGTATAGAACCCTTATAAACTATCGGACATCTGTTGAAAAGAAAAAAGCTCAGAGGACGATCGAGCTACGCCTTCAAGAGTAGAACATAGGACCCTGTTCGCATCGTCTCGCTACCCTCTCTTCGCTTCTCGGTGCTCACCGAAACCGTGCCGCCAGGAAAGGAACGCCTGAGGATTGGTCTCGGCGCGTCGTCTGCTATACTGAGCTACTGCTTCAAAGGAGTCGACACGCCACTACCATGTGGTAGAAGCTCTCGTTTCACTTGGCTTGCGTCAAAAGCGCTGTTTAATTGTATCTCAGCACGTAAGACCGGACACGAAAAAAATAAATTAAATACAAGGCCAACACTGCACAGAGCGCTTGAATTCATTCCGCTTCCCATTGTTTATTTTTCGCCGCTATTGCGCACATCACCTCAGGGTCCCGTAATGCCCACCTCGCCTGAGCACTTATTACGCCGGCTGCTGAAAAGCCTACCAAAACAAGAACCAGCAAGGAAGCCAGAAACAAAAAAAGGTCACAGTTTGACCGCAAGGGCGAAGCAATGAATGCGATAGCAAGAAATTGGAATGCCACAAGAAAAACGAGAAGTAGCTCGCTGCTTGCAGCGCGCCGCTGAAGCACAAAGCAGACGCCTGAAAAGAACGCACGGGCATGCACAGGGCAAGCGTGAACTAACAAATGCCATACTTGTTACGTCTTTGTGCTTGAGCAACGCGGTGCAAGTGTCGACAATGGAAAATTAGACGCTCTTAGTTATTTCTTTTTCTTTTAAACTGCCGCACTTCGAGTGACCCCCTGCGTCTCCTGCCACACGAGGGCGTCTGATGTAAGGTGTGCCCGGTGTTCTATGTTTTTTTTTTCCTTCCACATTACGAGTGGGTACAGAAAAGGGCCACATTGACATGCGCATCTCAAGGGCAGTTTTCAAACAGAAAGAAAATTAGAAGTGTTGCGTGATAGAAAACACGCTCAAGCTCCTCCGAGATTTGCTTACCACCAGCGGTAAATGGTGTATATAAATAGCTCGCCGTTATTTCGCCGGCGCATACATGGGACATGGTTGAGTTGTGTAATGCAGCGGGCTTGGGAGCGAGGGGTCGATGCTTCGAATCCCCGGTCGGGTGCTTCGGAATTTCTATTGCGATAGCAATTATATGGACAGTCTCGGCTGGTTTTTGTCCGTCCCCGTCGCCGCCGTCATGCACCATATATATATATATATATATATATATATATATATATATATATATACGCCCCAAAGAAAAGTAATTCAGAAAAATGCTTCCGAAGCGCGGAATCGAACCAGGGACCTCTCGCTTGGCAGCGCGTAGCGCTAGCCACTACGCCACGGAACGCAGATCGTCCACGTAACGGCGAGCGTTATATACACACCCTTTACCGCTGGCCGGACTCTGAGACGGTAGGCGCCTATAAGCGTTTCTTCATTACCAGCGAGATATGTAAGGAGGGCGCTGGGCGAGGAGCACGCCGATGCTCTTTGCCCTACAGGGCGTGGTCGCCTTCGTGCGCTTATCTCAAGGAAAGAAGGGGGGCGGGCGCGGGGTAGAGCGGGGGGTTGTATGTCTTGTGCTTTCCCCGCGATGTCCGCGCTGAAGTCATAGAGCGTACGACGTTCACTTCGCTCGCTGCAGCGGCCGCATTTGCGAAAGGAGCGCGCTGTTCAAACAGAAATAAGTAACAACTGCGACGTTTAGTTCGCGCTCGTCCTTTGTATAACTGTTCGTTCGTTTCGTGCGTCCTGCGTTATGTTTCAGCAGTGCGCTTCAAGTATCGAGCTGTGACGCATGATTGTTCGCGCTCGTCCTGTGTGCGTTCTTTTCGTGCGTCCTTTGGGCTCGAGCGACGCGCTGACAATTTCGAGCTGCTTTCCGTTCTTCTCGTTACATTCCAATTTGTTGCTATCGCATTCATTGCTTCGCAGTTGCGGCGAAACTGTTACTTTTTTTCTTCTGTTTTATTTTTCTTTGTGCCTTTATATATATATATATATATATATATATATATATATATATATATATATATATAGCGACGGCAAAAATCAGCCGAGAATGTCCATATAATTGCTCTCGCGACAAAAAAACGCCTTGTCATTTTCATTCGATGTCGTGAAACAGAATACAGCAGGCACATGATTTGCAGCGACGTATTTACGGGGCGTGTGCAAATAGTCGACAATTTCGAATATCATTTTAAACAGCCACCACCCTCTAAAAATGGTTCAGGCCTCTTGACATCCTCCTTTCCCCGCGTTCTACGTCACGCCAAGTGTTCGATAGAGAAACCGGAAAAAGGTCTGGTTACGCTGTAGTCAGGTTGCACGGGTGTTCTCGGCGTGCTGGCCCAGGCAAGTCAGTGCGTGTGCGCCAAGCTGCTGCACAATTTGTGTTCTTCGTGCCATGTGTTCTCGCTCAATTCGGTGTTCTTCGTGTGGCGCGAATGGCATAGCATCGCAACACTGCAAGTTCGTGCAACATGGGCCGGTGTTGTGTTCCTGGGTGCCGCGGAAACTCTGACAATTGGCCAAAAGTGCGCGTGTATTCATTCCCAAGTGATGACCCGCAGAAAAAAGCGTGGCTTCGAGCTACCCCACGGAAGGATTTCGCGCCAACAGTGCATTCGAAGGTAAGGAATTGTAACATTGCTTTATCGGGCGTGCGAATCTTCGTGCTTAGCTGCAACAGCTGTAATTGTCGAAAGGGAATACTCTTTTCGTACATAATGAGAATACTTCAACACAACGATGAAGAAGCATGCATTTCTCGTGAATATTCATTGAGCAGTGGGGTGCATTTGTATATGAACAGTGCTAAGAAGGATATCCTTCTCACAGATGTAGTTAAAATAACTTCTATTTTGCTCTTACTGCCATAAACTACGCCTGGTTTGGTCTCCGTGTTTTGTTTTCTGCATGTTGTGTGCAACCATCCTCGGATGCCAAGCGTGTTATGTAGCAAGTTAGTGCGACAATAAAAATTGCATTCTCATGACGCGATGCAGGAAATAAAACATAAGTAGTCAAAAACAAAAATGTAATTTTCTTTCATCGCAAGTGTAGAAACCCTCCTCCGAAGGTGGTTTTATTTTTCCGTTTCTTGCTTTCTTTATTTGTTTAAATGAAGAATCGTAGGCGCAGTACTTGCCCGGCCCATGGATCTCAAACTTCATAGTGTCGCGTTAAAAAAAAAAGCTACGTTTGATTGCTACGCTACGCGTATCACTGTGGCGTTTTTTGTTCGTTCTTTTTTTGAACGACTTGGTGCGTATACCACAGTTAAATAATTATGAAGGAACAGCTATTCGCATGACATGACAGTATTTTTCACCCATCACATACTCTTACAACAACAGTAGAAGCGACGCTCCGGAATACCGGAACGCAGCGCTCGCGCGGACGCATGGGGTGACGTCACGCAACCATTGGAAAGGCCTTAGGAATCTAGGGGGTGTTTAAACAGCTGTGCCTTCTTCTATTCCATCATCGAATCGAATAGCCATCATTTGCGAACCCGAATATTTTATGAATATTTCAAAACGTCAACAGCACCGAAGTAAGGACAAAAGTGACGCGACATCGTCCGTCCCTGTTGGCAGGCAGAAAAGATTCACGCAGTGAGGCTTCGCTTGTGGAGCGCCGCTTTGTTAACTATACAGCGAGCATTGGCGCGTAGTCTACTTACTCCCTCCAGTTTCCTCCCTCACTCAACTCCTGCCGTGCTCTAATTTTTGCTTTTTAGTCGCTCCTTTCATTCACTGCCCAAAAGAAGACCCTTTCCGGCGCGTTCATACGCGTACAACTGCTGTGTAGCTTGCGCCCATTCCAATGCGTCTTTTACCGCAAGTGCAGGCGGCACCGCAAGTACAAGCTCCTGGCGTGCGCGTGCCACAGATATTAGGCAAGCCCCACTACTCAGCAGTGTCCAATAAGAATCAAAGGAACACACGGGCGGCAAACACCAATTACGATTTCGGGACAGACTATCATTTGAGAAAGTTACCCATCGGAATTAACGATGAACACCGGGGCCGCACGTTTCAGATTCGCTGCTTAAACATCTGTACGTAGTGCTTGGCCGGTGATTTTAGTTAACTGGATAAAATACTTCAGCTTAAATCCCTCTGTCCCATAAAACAGCTCTTTTCCGCGTTCATGGTTGGCGTGCCATTCTATAGCAATCCGAAAACCATTCAGTCGTGTTAACGCTCACAAACGCTCCCTTTTTCCGTCGGCTACCTCCCACTGGAAGAATTTATCTAACGATAGTGTGTGTTGGAATACGACTGACGCTTTCATGAACCTCATTCAGTGTACTGAATTTTTCACGATGAATTTTCGGCAATGTATATACTTTCATGTATTCATGTGCCCACTCCTGCACGGGCCGTGAAGGGCCTGCAGTATATTAAAAAAAATGTAATAACTTTCTGGCTGACATCGTCCCAACCGACTTTTCTTTCTGGGATTACTACTCATGTCCCGTTTTCATACCTTTGAGTGTAACAAATAAATAACTAGATAAATAAACAAATAAATAAATACCAAAGTTATGTATACGAGGACGTGAGCATCAATTTACATTCGTTCTAAGAACTGCTGTTTTATATTGGTGAATGATCCAAAAAGTATTCAGTTCTATTCAATGAGGCTCTTCATACACAATCGCGCCAGCTGCTTACGAGAAGCTTTCTTTTTTGCGGATGCGACCTTTTCTGAAGAGCTGAGGCTTTTGCAAGCATCTTTCGCAGCAACACTATGGATGAGTGAAGGAGCTCTGCAGTCGTGGTGATCCCCCTCGGTGGCACAGTGGTTACGGTGCTATGCTGCCGACCCGAAGGTCGCGGGTTCGAGCTCAGCTGCGGTGGTCGCATTTCAGTGGATGTGCTAGAGAACCGTGCACGGTGCAGTGTCAGTGCACGTTAAAGCCCCGATGGTTCGTACGTTTGTGGAACGCGCTGAACCTCAAAGTACAGGCGCAATTAACGCGCGAGCACCAGTAACACATAAAACACGTGGGGCTGAGTGCTGCATCCCAACTGATCTCAACGCTACGCCAGCGCCACCTCTCGCAACGGCGACAAAACGGTGCCGCCTCAGCTTGCAAACTGAAATCTAAGAACGTTGCTTTAAACCAACCACTCGCTGCGCAATTCGGATGTTTTGACGCCCTGTGTGATTCTACGCTTCTGCCACGCAATCTTACACTCCTTCCACTACATGACATTCACATAGTGTTTCTTCTGAAGCGATTTGGAGCGCGGGCGTGGTAGAACACCTACTTCCCGTGCAGAAGTTCTGGGTTCGATTTCCACTCGAACTTAAAATTCTTTATTTGCCTCTATCTCGACTTTTCGCCACGAACAACAGGGATTTTTCGCTCACAACCGACGACGCCGGAATTTCTGCGACGCGAGCTCTTTAACGCGTTCATGCCATCCATTCATTCAAATGCCATCCATGTAATTTTCCCCTTTACGACTGGAATTTCTCACCCTCCGCTCACCTTGCTACACTCTAAGAAAAAAAAGAGTATGCGTGACTCTTTTCGGAGAGTTCTGACTTGCCACGTATAGGACTCTCTTTAAATAGTCACGGTGACTCTCTTGGTGGGTCAGGGTCGGCTCGCTCTAGGAGAGTCCCCTGACCCTCTAGGAAGAGTGGAAAGACTCAGCGGGAGGATCACGTTACCACTTACAGGGAGTCAGACGACTCTTGCCGGTAACGCTCCTAGGGGGGTCAAGGGACCCACATCGAAGCATCAAGCGACTCCACAAGTATTTTAAGCTACTCATTTGATCCTTGCTTTACTTTTGCGCGACTGCTGTTGAAAATAGTGGAGTATTCATTTTAAGCAAGTCCAATAATACTTGCCGTTCTGCCCAGCGAATGTAAACAAAGAATAGTTCAGTTTTAGCATTATTTTAATAAACTCGTCAATACAACACATATTTTCCAGCAAAGTTATATAGAAAGCGCGAAAAGATGGTCTCTGATTTCAAATTAAGAAGTTTGGGTATTCCTCATTTACATGCTTCTATGAGTATAGCCAACTAATATGTGTGACTGTGATGTGCACAGTGTCATATGGTGCTAAATGAACAGGAGAAATCGCCATCATGTTTCCATATTTATTCCTTGTGATTAAGAATAAATAAAAAGTGGTGACGGCTTGAGGCATCAGACTTGTGGCTTGCTAGGTTGTCGCTCCTGTACACCGTGAGCATCATGAAAAACGGTATCTGAAAAGCAGAACGTGATATTATGATGAGAAAATGAAATTGCAGTAAAGGTTTGCAAAACCTACACAATAAGTGGTTCACACAGACATAATAAAGGCTAACAACAAAACAACAAAGCACATCCTCCGGCAGCCAGGGGCATGCCGTGAGCGGTTATTGACCGCATGTTTTACAAACGTAACCCATCCTTAAATACTCAGATAAACAGATGCGAGTACTAGGGCCCGAACGACACCCAGCGCGTGCGTACGCCATCTACGTCGAGATCAGACATGTCATATGCTAGAATTAGCGCACATAACTCCCACAATCACGTACACTCACTCGATTCTGTTATAGCGCCCAACGTCATCGCAGTGTATGCAAACCACGAAAACAGCAAACAGAACGAGGGAAACGAGGGCACGCCAGCGGCCGCAACAACAACGCGCGCCGTCGAAAGTCTAGAGCTTTTTCACTTTACCGGCGAGGCGTGTCCAACTTGAATGACTACCGCGTACGTTCTGGAAGCCACCGTACTATATCTGCACCTCAAACTACCGTCTTTAAGCCAACAAACACCATTATATGTAGTGCGTGTGAGCGTTCTGTACACAGGCTTTCTTTTTTTTCACGTTCCCACGCGCGGAAGCACGCAGCACACTCAAGGTCGATGGAAATGTTGTTATGAAGTAGACTAAAGTGCATCTCAAAACGACATCTTGCACCTTCAGTAGTGCGGACACAACGTGCGATCAGCAAGAAATGACCCTCGATAATTGTTTGCATCGCTCACTTTATGGGAGCTTGTACAGCAACGCGCATAACGGTGGCAACTCGTTAACTGACAGCTTTAGTTGGGCATCCGCAACAGCCCCGCGGACACAGGCTGCTGTTGGAAATGGCTGGCAGATAACTTCCGCAGAGCTGCTGCAGACGCCCAGCTAAAGCTGTATAATTAGTGCCTACGAAAGCAGTACACTCACCGTTAACTGGCGCCCGTTGTCCGTATCCGCAGCTCCATGAATATTCCGCCCTCCAAGCGTCACTTCGTGCACGGAGCCGGCGTCAACACCACCGAAGACGCGCATGAACATGAAACTGATGAAACCGATGAAACTTCAAGACACGCAACCCGCGCTATCAACGCAACCACGCAACGCATTCCAATAGACGAGGAGACTGAGACTGACTGAGACGACTGAGAGAGAAGCCAGAAGCGGCGCGCCACCCCGGTGCCAACCCCGTCTCCGTCGGCGAGCAACGCGCCACAACGGCGCCAAAGGGCAAGCGCGCGATATGTATGGCGTATACGGCGGCTCTTTCATGACGGAAGCCAATCGAAACGCGCTTCAGGAGGGTCCAGTGACTCCTTCCCAAATGCGAACTCTTTTTCTCTGCCTGTACCTTCCAAAAGGGGTCAGATGGACACCCGAAGAGAGTCAGGGTTCCATGACCCTCTTTTGACTCTCTTTTTTCTTAGAGTGTACGCGAGCTCTATAAGCCCTGTCCGAATGCCTAAAAGTTGTTCCCTTTAACACTCCATTAACTAACGAATTTCTGTCTCCTGATAAACTGAAACCACAAGGAATAGCCACAAACTTGGCCTCACACCGTTTCAACCACGTGTTAACCTATTTAGGTTGAGCTGCTTGCCGCACACTATTAACAAATGGAATTTATTGCCTGGTACAACTAGATCGTTGCCTTTCGAAGATTTCTTGCATGAAGGTATTGATTCACGCTACGTTTCTTAAGATTTGTTACATTCTTGTTTTTTTTTTTTCCTTGCAATGTTGCAAGGCTTTATGTCGTGTTGTATACCGAATGTAAAAAACCCACTCCTGCGATCTCCCAAATATATATATATATATATATATATATATATATATATATATATATATATATATAAGGGAGACTTGCTCTGTGCTGTAAGACACTGCTTCTTTTGTATTACTGTTTGTTCTTACATCTTTTATATCTGATCCCCCATTACATTACATATTCTTGTACAATTCGATTATTCCTGTGATTTTTCGATTTGTGCATAATTCATTATGTACCGCTCCCTACCTGCCGGGTCTTCAGTGACTGCAATATTTTATAAAAAAATAGAAAACTAAATAGTAGTCTCTTTTGCTTTAAATACTATACGTTCAAATACAGCTTTCTAGAATTTATAATCGCTCTAATTTTATGAACTTGCCTGTGTAATAAACGATTCCATGCTACTTTACTATTTTCGCCGTGGGAACAGTCCTCGTTCCACTAAGAGCTCAACGAATTATTCTTGTTAGGCAATGACGACTTTTTTAGCGGCACTCTTGTTTCTCTTCCCGTCGAGCGCTTACTTCCGATTTCCAGATATGCAAAAATAGTCTTCCTAAAAATAGAAATCAGGGGTTCAAGTTATATTTGATACATATGATATTGGAGCACAGTAGATAAGCCAGAAATATTTCTCGGGGGGAGGGGGAGGGTGATAAGCGTACTTGAAGTGTGTTCGTGCATGCGTTTGTGTTTGTGCGTGTATATAAAGATGCAAAATTTAAAAGATTGTGGGCGGGGGTGGGGGGTGAGTTCAACCCAGCCAGCCCCCCCCCCCCCGGCTACGCCACTGTAGGGAGCGTAACTTGATTTAAAATATGGGCCAGTTAGCTGTTCTACTGAAAGTTGGCTGATTGTGTCGATTGAAAGATTGGGATCGACGTGGCGGAGCAGCTGAAGCACGGCGCGCTTCTTGGTCTGTGAGACGCTTGATGGAGCGGCCATCGAGCGACCGAGATTCGCTTCGGCACCTCGTAAAAAGTCAATGGTTCTGGTTAAGAGTTATTTATTTATTTTGATATACTGCAGCCAAATTACAGCACAGAGGGAGTCTTTTTAATCTGTAATATATATATATATATATATATATATATATATATATATATATATATATATATATATATATATATATATAATGTGTGTGTGTGTGTGCGCGCGCGCAAGAAGCACTTCAAGTTAAACAGACGTATTCAACAATGGCAGTCTGAACAAGCGACTCAGCAAAAAGACAACATGAAAGTAGTATACTAGGTAGTAGCGGCACACAACAACTCAAGTTCTATCAAGGTTCAGATGCTCCGAGCTTTCAGAGTCATCCGAAGAGACGACATGAGGTGGCAAATTATTCCGCTGAAAAGTTGTTCGACGAAAAAGCAATATTTGAAAATGTTTGTCCAAGTATCGTATGAGAGAGAGAAATATTTTAATGAAGCTGGAGATGTTTGCCTGGCTGTTCGCCTGACATCCTACTCCAGGTGCTGGGTGACGATTATGATATATACAGTGATAAACGCATAACACATACAGCCACACAAGTTTACAAAGTTTCGTTCAGGCTCGTGGCCCGCAAGAAAGTCAACAGCGCTTTCGTGGCACGTAGCGCACAGGTGCTGCTTTGCCATGGGCCCAGAACATGTCGCAACTCTAAGCACGATCCCCGTTGAAGATGCAAGGCCTCCTTCAGAGACTGTCTCAGGACATCGTCGAGAGACGCGAGACAATAGGACCAATGTGCGTCCAATGTAACGTCCAAGAAGATCTGCATCAAGTAGCGCATGGTAGCAGGTTATGCATATGACGGTGCTTTCTGTAGAAAACGTCCCAAACTACCGATGCATATTGCAGCTTAGGTAGGCTTTGTACGCCGGCATGTTTAATTTTGGAGGTGCTTTTCAGACATTGTGCCTTAGAAAAGCTGGCTGACGTGCATAGAAATTTGTTATATGCGTGAACCAAGAGAGTGTGTTAGTAATGGTTACCTTTCGGTACTCATGTTCGCTTATTTCATGTACTGATGCTCCTTGAACGTCAACCATTTTTGACCGCGAGGCTGTTTAGAACGGCCGCAATGTCGACCCTGCTGCGAAACTATGATCATCATGAACGGGTATGTGGAACAGAAACCCCGCCACTCATCGCTACCGCATGGCCTGTAATAACCCTGAGAGAGAGAACGCAAGACAGAAAGAGACGGAAACCAAGATTTCAAAAAAGGGAAAATGAAAAATTTTTGCGGCAAAAATTCTTCACGAGGCGGGATTCGAAACCGCGCACTCTCGATCCAAGGCGAGCGTCCTAACCACTCTGCTATCTAGGCAAGCCAGCAGAGCGTAGCGCATCCTTGTATAGGGTACTGTAGCAAGGGGGTGGGAGAGGGAAGTGAGCGGGACGAGGAGAGATGTGATGGTGAGGAGGAAGGGAGAGAGTGAAGCGTGCCAGAGAAAGAATGAGAGAAATGGAGAGAAAGAAATGCAGAAAGAAGAGAGACAGAGAAAACATCAACGAAAGAGAGGGAAGGAAGCAGAGAAAGAAAGAAAGAGAGAAAAATTCTTGCCTACCAAAAAGTTCTTCACGAGGCGCCCGATCGTGTCCAGATAGTCATGGGGCGTCCTGAGAAAGTGTGTACTCCCGAGCAGGAAGCCGCGCATCTCGAAGCTAGACGTGTCGGTCGACGGGGAGTACGAGCGGCGACGGGCCCGTGCCTCGATGTGTCGAGCTTTGCGCGACTTAGAGCAAACATTAACTTTTTTTCTCTCGTCACGCGCAGGAGGACCGTCCTGTCGTGGTTTAAAGGACCCCTGACACCAAATATGGAAACTCGAGATGTTTGTGTTGTTTGATAGTCCTGCATGCGTGGACACTTCTGACCGATTATGAGTGACGAACGTTGCCTTTAAGATATTTTAATTTGCTTTTAAAGTAAGCGTGAGTGCTCATCTGAGTTTTCAGCAACTCGCGACATCGCCACTAGTATGACGGAGACAGAGGCCCCGTGTGACGTTTCTCTAGTAAAACGAGTATTGTCGACGTCAGAGAGTACTTGCGGGGCGCGCACAATACCCCGACTGGCACCCGGCGAGGACTCTTGTTCGTCACCCCTCTGTTGTCGGGCAGCTCTCAACGTAGTTCTGGCTGCTTCGGCCAGGAATGCTTTTTTTTTCTCGGTAGGGGGAGAAGGGCGGGTGGCACGTATCGTTTCATTCATTACAGCGCGCGGGGCCTCGATTTGAAAACTGCGCTTTCAACGACACCAAATCTTAAATGCAGTTAATATTTACGCGCTCCCCCGCCATGGGGCACTAGTTTGTCATGGTATTTAGGCGGGCGTTTTGAACTGATGCAAAACTGTTCTCAGTTAACGACGCTAGCAATAATTATTCGATGCGTTAGAGCAACTGAGCGTTGGGCGAGCTGGTATTGCATTCCGCATTGCATTTTGCGCAAAATGCAATCCGGAATGCGTTAGAGCGTATACGATTCAATTCCGGGATTACCAGACACAAAGCTACAAATTACAGTAAAAACGTCGCAGGCAAAAATTTCGCTGCCAGGTGTCCTTTAATGTCGTTGATGACCGGCTGCACCACCCACTAACATTTGTTAGGTCAAAATTCTAGTAAACCTGATTCTGCTGACATGCTACTTTCTTATATAGGACGCAGTCACCAGCAAACAATCAGATATTAACATTGGAATCAACTGGCCCTAGAACGCGTTCTTTTGGAGCCCCCGATGACACTGGTAAAATGGTAGGAGCGTGTTCCCCCGTGTCAACGTACTCAGCACGGTTTGAAAGACAAGCATCTATACAACTTATGACGAAAGATGGAAGATTCGGGCATCAGGAGAAATTTTACATGAGGGGCACGATTAAAGGCCTTCGCTAAAGCCCCCACAAAATTAAATCAACTTGACCGGAAGAATCAATTATGAGAGCGATATCATGACGTGTTCTTGCGAGCGGCGTGCACGTTGAAAATTTTTTGCGAAAGCTATGTTGGGCTGAAGACAACAGTGTATCGTTTTCAAGAAAATCGGTAATAAAGTGAGCAATAATGTGTTCTACTGCCTTGCAGCACGTTAGAAAAATTGGATGGTAGTTTTCCTTGAGCACCTTTTTTGTGCTCAGCTACAACCCTGGCGAGGCGCAAACGTCGCCTTCTTTAGCGATTCAGAGAAAATAGGAGTTAGAATAGTGGTTAAGATATGCGATACCAGTCCTGCGTATCGACGCAAAAAAAGATTTCGGAATACCATCAGGGCCACCCCAGGATTCTTTTTCCATGTCCGGTAAGTGTGAAAGCACACCTTCAAAGCTTATAGAATCTGGATCTGTCGAGGTTAGAACAGGACCAGAATTTGCGCCATCTTTTGAAGAAAACACAATGAAAGTAGTCATTAATTCTGTCGCAAATTCCTGTAAAGTCTATAACTGCTATGACGTTCTCTAAGTCAAAAAGGCATCAGATCTCTGCAGATCCGATGTCTTTTTGACAGCCCTCAGTACAGTGGCTCGACTCTTAACTTACGCAGCGTAAGCAGTTTGTTCGCACAGGCAACTCGGGCTCGGTTTTTGTATCTGTTCTTTCAGGCGTTCCCCAGGGTTCAGTGGTCGGCCCGTTACTCTTTTTATTTTTTTTACTGATTTACAGATTGACTCACCAGTTCGTTGCAGTTTATTTGCCGACGACTGCGTTGCATACATGCACATTCAGTCAGAGAAAGATCAACAAATACTAAACAACTTCCTAACGGCGGTTAGGAACTGGTGCTCAGTGTGGCAGATGCGCCTGAACGTTGCCAAGAGTGTTCAGATGAGAGTTACACGCAAGAAGATGCCGCTAGTCCACACCTACAAGATCAATCATGTTCCATTAGCTTTGGTAGACCAATTTTAATATTTGGGATTGTATATCAGTTCTACTCTAAGCTCGAGCAATCATGTGCAATACATAGTTTCCAAGGCTTTGAGAAAACTGTGGAAGCTAAGAAATACTATGACGCATTGCATTTGGGAAACTAAGCTTGTGGCCTACGCGACATTAGTTAGACCGTTATTAGAACATGCGGACGTAGTCTGGGACCCGCACACCAAATGTGACATCGATTGCATTGAACGCGTTCAAAAAAGAGCGCCAAGATTCATCTTCAACGCCTATGTGAGGCATGTGACCTTAAACAATTAAGCCATCTTCCCACTCTATAATCACGCAGGAAACATGCACTGACTGCAAATGCTTTACAACATTGTAAACAGTAAAATTAGAATGGACTTGACTAGTTACATGCAGTATAACAGCTCAAGGCCAACAAGATGGAAGCACAGTAACGCCGCAAGTGAAAACAAACGCATATCATTTTTCGTTTTCTCGTCGAACCATAGCAGAATGGAACAAACTTCCATGTGACGTAGTCGGCCTATGAAGAGTTGATGTTTTCACAACTGCCGTACAAGCCTACCTGTGATATTTTATGCCGCTCTTCTTATTCTTTCCTTAGTGTGTGCGGGTAACTATTTCTTTCGCGGTATGCCTCTGTGGGCGGAAACTGTATCTTTCGTTGAGTTTAGCAACACTTGTTTCGAGCACATTTTCCGGGTGCTCCTGTACGTGTGCTTCGATGTACTACCTCAGTTGCTGGATCTTTTTCTACGCTTACCTCCTTAGTTCACATTCGGCCACATGTGATTTTATTGTTGTTCATATGTGATTTTGTTTTGGTTTTTCTTTTCGTTTGTCGACTGGAACGATGTAATGTGTAACTACGAACGATGTACCCACTCCTGCCATGGCTCCCAAGAGGCAGCTGGCAGTATCTAATAAATAAATAAATTAAATAAATACATTTTTTTCAGTGAAGAGCCTTGATTCCGAAATATTGCCATTTTTTATTATTGAATAAATTTGGCAAGACCTATGAAAAATAGGTGATTATTTTAGAACTGGCGTATTTAAAATAATTGTTTGGGTTTAACGTCCCAAAACCCCGATATGATTATGAGGGACGCCGTAGTGGAGGGCTCCGGAAATTTTGACTATCTGGTGTTCTTTAACGTGCACCGAAATCGAAGTACACGGGCCTCAAGCATTTTCGCCTCCATCGAAAATGTGGCCGCAGAACTGGCCTATTTCATTGGGATGTAGTTTTGTTACAAAATATTCGATTGTAATGCGGTTTGGGGCAAAACATTCAGTCAAGAGGAAAATTTAATGACCCGTGCCGTTTTTTATGGGCAATGCCGAAAAAAAAAGAATAAGAAATTACGAAAACCGCGAAATGCTATATGCAAAGAGGAATGGCTTGCGCCTATAAAACGTTGTTAAAAGCTCGGAATGCCATGCGGCATGCCAAACGTGGCTAGTAAAACTGATCACAGGTGTTGTCTCTTAATGTTTCAGTTGTAGTTTTCCCTGCGATTGATCCTATAAATCTAAAATTAACTTGCAACCTTCAAGATGTTTAAATGGACTCCGAAAAATAGCTGGCAATGATTTATGACCTCCATTGCACACGGAGAGAGCACTTGCGCAGGCTCTGCAACAGTCGGTCGGGGCTGCGACAAGGCACGCTTGTTATGTTCTACAAAATGTAAAGAGACCACAGGAGGCACCTTCTGACGGCTGCTCGCAAAGCTCGAAAGCGGGTGCTTGTTTACCTGCTCGTTCGTTTCAAGCGCGAGCGCACCGGAGAAAGCGCAAGGTGCCGCAGCTGAAGCACCGAGGAGCGATGATGTCGTGAGGAAAGCACGGGCAGTGCGCGCTACGCCTTGTTCCCCGACACTTCGCATATCGACATATGTGATCCCCAGCAGCTTCAATTCGCGTACCTCGTGCACGCGACAATCTCTTGTGGTGCTCGGTGAAAGTATTCTGCGCCTATTCATGCGTGCTATGAAAGACCCGCTGCGCGTTGAGTCGTGCACCTCAGGACCTTCAATAAAGCTTTGCATCCATCCATCCGTCAACCGGTTTGTACAACACAGCTACAAAGAAATCCCCATGGATTTCTGAGAAAGGAAAATTTTCCAAGCTGACGGAAAATTCGTCCTCGACTCCTGACCAGGGCCAAGTTTTTGTCGAATGAAAAGCTTTTCTTTCAGGCAAATCACTCGATTCTTCCGCGGCGACTGCATAAGTGGCACCGTGCGCTTTCTCTGGCGTTCCTGTGTGCTTGAAGAGAGCGAACGGACAGGCTGGCAGGTAAGGCAGGACGCGCCTGAGCACTGCGTTCTCTCCAGCTTCGGAAGCAGCCGTGGGAAGGCGCCGCGGTGCCTTTTCACACGTGCTCTCGTGGACACTAAAATTTTCATCGCGACTGTACATTTGACTGTATTTGAATGTGTTAGAGTACATTCGGCTTACAAAGTGCGTCCTCTCCTGTACACGGAGGCTCTGTGGTTATGGGTTGTCAAAATGGGCTGCCAACAATGTCCTACACTTATAAGCACGTGATGAACTTGTAGCGCAACACTAACAGAGGCTTTACAAGGGACAACGACAAGCTCATATTCACAAATGGAATTTTATTGAAAAGAAAGACACATATGGAGAAAAGTACGGAGCGAACCTTTTTACTCATCTGTGTCTTTCAATAAAATTTCAGCTGCGAGTTTGCGCTTGTCTGCTTTTTCTTCAGTCTCTATCAATTCATCACTACATGTAACCATGCCAACTCGCCCACCTGTCTATGCTGCTGCTGAACGAAAGAAGGGAAATTTTTCGAGGGGCTCGTTTCTTTGTTAGACGCAACCAAACGAATCCAACGGACAAATAGGCAAGGGAAAGCATAGGGCGCGTTGATTGTTGTACTTTACTGTAACAGTAGTAGAAGCACGGTTGCCATCTGATTTACTTTATTAACAGTCCGAACATTGCTGAAGATGTATGAATATAAGCTAGAAATTATTCTTATGTCTCGGTCAACGTTATTTTTCCAGGCTTACTGGCCTCGCAGTTTCATACTTCACGTTTGGGCTCTGTAGAGCCACTTGTTGGTCCATTATATGAAGTCCCCCTTATTTGCAGTGAGAGAAAGAACGACTGTTTATTTATTTCAATGCACCTTACAGGCCCCATCGTAGAACAAATGACAACAGAAAATCGATACGTGAGAGCCAAAAGTCTTTACAATAATTACGTGCTTCAAAACAGTACACAAATGAAACTAAGTGCGAATGCAATTGTCCGAAAAAGACAGCTCATGATAACACGAAAAACGGTGCCTCGCTCGCGCATAAGAAAAGCAATATAAACGCACATTGCTCGAGCACATAATCAAACAAATTGCGTAAGCTACAAAAATGTGGTCGTGTTAGAATAAATATAAATCAGATAGAAATATCCCAACAACGCGAAGAATTTGTCGTATCATAAACGGTGTGTTGCAAATCAGCCAGAGAAGATGAAATGTCATAGCTGTAGAAGCCTCGCAAACAGCAGAAAAATCTGGCATTTTCTCTGAGAGTTTTAACTGGTAATTCTCAGTAAGGTTTGAATTTGGGGGGCAATTTATGGTGGTTATTATGACACTACGATAACTCAGCCCATCGATGTTGATAGTGGTTATCGCAGATTATTCTGTTTGCGCTCACTTCAAATAGTGGTTCTGGCATATGTCCATTATTTTCATTTCCTCTCACCTAATGTGAATGACCTGGGTGTCATGGCCACAAAGCAATAGGGATAGAAGACCAAAGCAGCGTTTCGTCATCGCCATTCTACCGGCTCCGAAACCGACTCTTGCGGCGCACATTTATTTAGGCGACCTTCGCTTGAACATTATTGCAGCATTGCATAGAACGGCGACAAGGATGAAAATCACAAGATACGCTGTGGTATCACTGCTATTTAACAATATAAACATGCAATAATTTGGTGATAGTAACACAAAATACCTTGGCATAGAAATTTCTGCACTTCCCGAAAACAGGAAGTACTGTTCATGAAAATACGTTGTGGAGTTCCTAAATTAAACTTTTGTATGGATAGAGCTGGTCTGGCTCCCTTCCCTCCATGTTAATTTTGTACTTTGGACGAATGAATTTATCATGCAGTGACTTTTATTTACTAATTAAAAATTGGCCGCGTATCTGCGTGCTTCGCTGCAAATGTCGTCTAAAGACGATAGAAGAGGCGCTGCGTGAGATATGGACGCCATCTGGCAATACGTCGGGAAACACGAGTGCTGTGTTGCGGGCTGGTAGTCCCGGCGCAGCGGCAGGCGAAGACCGGCGGTGACCAACGCGGCCGGTGGGGACGCCGGCCAGCCCGAACACGCTGTTTGGCGCGATGCGCCGAAGGAGAAGAAACGTCCGCACTCAACGAGTACTCTCCACAAACTCTCTTACTTACACGTCGCCTGGGTAAACAGGAATGCCAGAGCGGCGCCCCCTGTCATTCGTACAATGCAATACTGAACCGAAACCGAAACACAACATGAGCTTGTGCAGAGGCACGGAGGAAGACAAGTTTCAGCGCAGTCGCATTTTCAGCGCACCTTAAGAAACTAGGGTTGTAACATTGTAGGGCGAGTAGGGCCAGAAGGACCGTCACGACGAAAACCTGCCTCCTCAGTCGTATTCGCCTGTAACGTTGGTGTGGCTTCGCGTTCGCTCCTCCGCTCCTGGCCTTTCCACAAAGCTACTGCCTAAGTACGAAGGCCCCTACCGCGTCCTACGTCAAGCATCCCCAGTTAACTATATGATTGAGCCTGTTCAATCATCTACGGACCGCCGTCGTCGCGGCCGCGAGACTGTTCACGTCGATCGACTGAAGCCGCATTATGACCCACCAGTTGTACCTGTTCCTTAGGTCGCCAGGAGGCCAGGATGGCTCCTTTTCCGCGGGGGAGTGATTTGTAACATGGTAGGGCGCAGACAAGAACGCCTGCGAAAGAAGACGACGAAGACGGTTGTTGTTGGCGCTCGCGCTTGCTCGGCTTGGACCGCTGATCGCTTCAGCTGTGGCAATCTTTTAATAAACGCGTTACTGTCTCAACGTTAAAAGCATACCATCAAGGTCTTTAAAATTGCGTATCTATATATTTTCTGTTAAAGGAACACACCGCCTAATACTTACCTAGTGATTGTGCGCCTCAGATATGCGTAATGTTTGCTTTTTGATCAACAATGTACACAAGTATGAACCTATTCAGCCGTTCACGATGGCTGGCCCTTGGGCAAGTGGTTCAACTTTGGCCGAGTGGCTGTATCGAGGGACGTGCCGACAAACAGAAAGACAGACAGAAGGACAGACAGAAACACAGACCAAAAATTTCTGCGTTTAAGTTCCCCAAGAAAGACTATCGTCTTTTAAAAAACATTCTCAAGGGATTATTTAGCTAATCGAATTAAATTTGAACCTCTCTGTTTCAAATATTCTGTCTTTGGGAGCCTGCTCGTTCGGTCATTGTCATGGAAATGTCTGATCCACTGCCGTAATTTTTTTTATTTAATCGGGACGGTTTAGTTTCTAAATCCGTAAATTGTCATATAAAATTTCCTTGGATTATTCTAAAAAATTTTACTAGTGAAAAAGTTTACGTGTGACGTACTTTTAAAAGGACCGACAACTAATTTTTTTCGACCCATTTTTTTATGGCGCGACAGAAAGCTCACCCTTCGCTGTGTTAGTAGCTGCAGTAGTTAAAGGGGTACTAACACAAAATCTTGGCCTGGCGTTTTTTTTGCTGCAGTGTGTTGCTGGGGGGACTGTTAGTCATAACACGGCACATCGTTTGCTGCAACACGCGAGAGATAATTAATTACAGGCTCCTCACTACCGACCAGTGACAGTTTCGGTTTAAAAAACGACAAGCCTCCGGGTGCAACTATCACCACCTAGCGGGTGCAGCGCTCGATCACGTCAGCACACAGAACAGTGACGCACTTCCGCACGGTTCGCGAGCAGCCGCCGAGAAGTCCGCTGCTGGAGCAAACGCGGCAAAAAAACATGGCGGCTATGACGTGATCATAACTTGTGCAGCGTGGTCACGTGACGGAAGCGGGTGGTCCCCAGGGTCCCCTTTGAGAGTGTCAATAGAGCGAGGATGTCGATCGCTCACGCAAACTTCAAAATTCATTTAAAATACCTTCCAAGCTATATTCGCTGTTGATATTTGGCAGATAATATTCCCGGCAATCGATCCCGCAGGCTATCTCGGCCGCGAATTTTTTGTCAGTGCCCCTTTAATCCCAAGAGCTCGTAGTTATTTTACATGCAGTATTTTTCGTTTTGAAAGGCTCTAACACAGATGTACCTTTCCTCGAGCAACCCTGACAATTGATAGCGATGCCGCCAGCCCTTCTCGCGATTTGTGAAAACTCTCGTTCTGCTTTGGCAGGAGTTCCTGTAACTATGCTTAACCACCTTTATTTAGAGCTTTTCAACTATTTTTTTTTTTTCAAATAACACGCTGTCACAATGAGATGATGTGGCATTATACACCTTCCCTGTATTTGTACCGCGTATTTGTCGCGTATTTGTCGTGTATGTCGTGCGTTACCGTGTATTTGTCGCGGGATCGAATCCCGGCCGTGGCCGCTGCATTTTCGATGGAGGCGAAAATGTTTGAGGCCCGTGTGCGTAGATTTAGGTGCACGTTAAAGAACCCCAGGTGGTCGAAATTTCCGGAGCCCTCCACTACGGCGTCTCTCATAATCATATAGTGGTTTTGGGACGTTAAACCCAGATATTATTATTATTGTATTTGTACCGCGTTGTGTGCGCATGCGTCCAAAGTTGCCTGCGCCTGTGTCATGGGTGGCTTGTCCCGGCGTCGTTACTCTCTCGATGCACGAGCCAAGCAAAGTGATCGAAAACATCACTACGCATGTGTGCGGCCGCGCCGAGTAGCGGCGTGCGTCATTTCTGAGACGAAGTGTAGGCAGCAAAACAATGTCGCTCCGAAGCCTTAGCGACCTGGAAACTTCGTGCACGGTTGCATGAGCACGCTAAAAAGTTGCTCAAGACGCGCTGAGGACAATGGCATCATTACGCCACGCGAAGGCAGCGCCACTTTAATCCATACTACTAACGCAGGCCTACATGTACATTTTTATGAAGCAATACGTTTTAATACAAAGGAACGATCAATATTTCAATACTAACAAAAATCGTCGACCGAGTACAGCAATCAACGGTCACGTCGTCGGGTTCATCGGTTCGTTCATGTTTTGCCGCCAGAGGCGCTACAGGTAATTTTTCGCGACTTTCAATTAAGAAATAAAAATATAAATCCACCTCTCACGAAAAAAACTGGGTTGGTTTGAGTCAACGCGACGGACAATCTCTCCATCAGTGGAGTCATTTGATGTTCTGGGCGGTCCCTTTAAGTAATTCGACCCCCGGGCAGCCATTGGTGGAGGGAAACAGTGCAATAGCAAGCATGTTCGCGATATGTCTCATGTGCGCAGGGTACAGCGAAGAATTCCCTGGCAGCGCACGGAAATGACCACAAATGCAATGTTAATATAGCGTGTTTATTCGAACAGAGGTCCACCTTTTTTTTTCCAGAAGTGTCACCCACAGTTAGCCACCGACCTATGTTCGTCATCAATGCTAGCAAAAGTACCGAGATAATCAGATTCTACTGTCGCGCCTGCCGTTCTTCAAGCAGCGCCAGCTACACTAGTACATTAAATATGCATATTTGCAGTATACAGACGCACCACAAAAAGCAGAAAGCAAAAATATTATTAGAAACTTCGATGAAAAAATTGCGGACAGTTAGCACTAAGCCGCGCAAAGCTTGGCACAGCTATGGTGGCAGCCACCATAGCACAGCGAAGTATGGGTCCGTCGCCACTCGTACTCCCCGTCTACCGACACGTCTAGCTTCTAGATGCGCGGCTTCCTCCTCGGGAGTACGCAGCCAGGCCACAGAACACTTATACTACCATTTACAGAAGGGAAACTGTACCTTTGACAGTGCAACGGAAATAAGGGTAGCGGTGGCGTTGTGAACTAAAGTATCCGACCAAGAGATGGCGCTGCGGAAAACTATCATCATCATTGCGCCGGGGCAATATGGCTGCCGCATTGCTGGCGGGTGCGGGCGGTCGCGGTGCGCGCCCGCTGGTTCTGGGCGTTATTCACTGCTGTCCGGGGGTTGTATTCGCGCGCCGCGGCAGCCTATCGTTACTACAAACATTTTCGTTACGTCGCCAGGTGACCGAACGGCCTCAACTGGCAGAAAACACGCCAAGCAAGTAAGCTTACATTGTTTATTGGCAATCGTGAATGCAGCAGTATACATGTAAACAAGCAGCACTGACAGTTACAGAGTTGAACAATACATACAAGAAACAGAAATATCCATCTGCTTAATAAAATTGCCAGCTGAAACTGAGCAACTCTATGTCTCTTGGCTCGTTCAGCATACCTCTTATAGTACGCAGAACGAAGCGTCAGACGATACTATTTACGATGGGTGACCCTTGCACAGTACTTGCGTACAGTGCTGCCCGTCTTCTTTCTCACTTACACATGCGCGTTTGACGATTTGAGCGGTAATAACAAACAGCATCAAAGCTCGCAAAGATGCAGTGTCAGTAAGATTAGCTTCAGCCCGACGTACTATTTTGACAACACATTGGCGAGAGCCACTCGGCGCTGAAAAAAAAAAAGTGAAACCACACTGTTGTGCTAGCTATTCCTGTACATAACGTGTTCTCGTTATTGTGCTCATATCCTTGTGTTCGTGCCTGCGCGCCAATCTTTTTACGATGAATTCCGACCATTTAGCTCAACTTTCAGTTCAGCTAAGCTCGTGTGTTCTGGGAAAACACCATTTACGGTATCACGTTGAAAAGGAAACTTGGTTCATGTTTCAAAAGAGGTTGCAGGGACAAACACTTCAGTTGAGTAACTGTTGGCGAATAAGGAAAGCCTTAGCCTGAATCCAACATTTCAGCAAGTGAACATTCCTGTAAAGGTTGTCACGGAAGACAAGTTTCGAGAAGTGAGCTACCCTTGCTCGCCCACTGTTTATCAACTGACGTATGTGATAGCGGATGCCTGCGCGTGTTCCTGAAAGCACTCATTTATAAATAAAAAGAATGATGTACCAGTGGACAGCACCGACAATAGACTGCACATGATGTGTGCGCGCACAATAGAGACATTTGGAACAGTAGTATACTAGACAGCTAGGAGGTGCTGGAAGTAATAGTAGCAATGTTGGGAAACTAGGCAGTGAGTAATCATTTCTGTCAAATGTATATAATTAGCTTTTTTGTTTAATTGCTATGTTTCGCACTGAAAAATAAATAAATTAGTCCATTTTTTCTGGTGCCAATGGTGCATAGTCGTGAAAGACACTGCTTAAACGATGGACGATTGCAGAAGCTGAATTTACATTTTCATTCTTCACTACCTCCTAATTGTCTGCCTCACTCTTAACACGGGTGTCACACAAACTAATAAGGCGGCAATAGGGGCTAGATGGCACGTCTTCATGCTTGTGATGCGCTGCAGGTAGACACGGACCAGAAAAAACGAGAACAGCACAAGGTGTTGCGCATCACCCTGTGTTGTTCTCGTTTTTTCTGGTCCGTGTCTACCTGCAGCGCATCACAAGCATGAACACAAAACTAGCCTTTTTTGGATATATAGCTCACGCCAATATCAAAGAAATAGCAGTTATTACACATTCAAATCTTTAACAGTGCACAAACACTGGCCAACTCTATTGAACTCTGATTGTATCTATTGAGTGCACTCATTTATTTTTCTGTTAAAAATAAACATACTTTTAAAAACTCCGTGTCATGTGTCAGGTCTGTTATCTAGAACAAATATTATTTGCTACTTGTCTGTGGTTCCACTTCACATACAAAACAAATTGCTTGCACAAATGCAACGGTGCTGTACCCTCTTTTCTGGATGTGTCTGTTTACATATCATCCCATTAATGTATTGGCGAAGTTCATTGAATAAAACTAAAGACTAAATTTTCAAATGCTTTACAAATTCAACAGCCTGTTTCATAGACCACTGCCCAAATGTCCTTATGCACATGCTTCTATTCTCCTACTCCCATCATCAAACGTTATTTATTCCAGAGTAGCGACCCGGAAACTATTCTCCAGGTGACCACTACACGAAATGCCTTGTTTAATGAAGGCACGAGTGTTTGCACACAGTTTTCTATTTTAGAACCTTCACAATGTCCCTCCCTACAAGCGAGCGGTATACATAACTCTTGTTTCAGCACTACTGTAGCTTTCCCTGCCATTGCTTTGCAACAGCCTCACAATTGCAGCAAACTATATTCACTGGGAAAAACAAGTGCTGCTAAATATGCACTACTACTGGCCCACTTGCTACCAAGTTACATGTGATACTCTATGCAAAGTTTCACACGTAGATTAAAGTACAGTATGTGCACCCCATCACATGCACTATCCAAGAAATTTGAAGCCAGCACATTTCCTCTAAACTGAGTAATTCATGAAGCAAGAAGCAATAATTTGTGGACCCAATTTTGTACTGCTTCAACATACCGTACACTATCACTGCTTTTCAGTATAAGGCTTGCATTTGTCCGCCTGGTAAACTTTGGTGGTGGATAGGCGACTCTTGAGCTTCTTACGACTTGGTGTGGGTAGCTTGGAAACCAATGATCTCTCTTTTGTCCAGTTTTCTGAGAAGAAAAAAAATTGAGTCATGAGAAAAGCAAGAAAGAAATGATGAAAGAAAAAAAATTGGTTCAATAAGTAAAGTGTCCACAACCATACCTTGTGAGGATTTGGGACGACGAATTTACTTTCAGTAGTGGAAAATCCTCTGCTGACTTGAGGTAGGTTCAGAGATAAAGCATCCGAGCGTGTGCTGATATGAGCAGTTTCTTGGAGGCTGTGGTTGGGTTGGAGAGGAAAAAATAATGATTACTATGGTAGAAGCGTGAGTGGATTGCGATTCATGTCTGAGAAGAATGTATATGAGAGCACTGCATGAGAAAAATAGTGTGCACATAACATTGCTTTGTTTGTGAATTTGTTTTAGTGGTGACCTTCAGTGGACCGTGTCTGACCAAGCCTCAATTAGAGGATACTAAGTTAGTTAATTTCCCAACTCTATAAACTACATGGTATGTGCTAAATGTTAATTTGTATGATTGTAAACTTACGAAAATGTATAAATGCATATACATACTATAAGTTCACTTGGCTCTACCATGCATTGGACTTATGAGCATTTATCTCAGAAGACTAATTTGTGCAGAAATAGGTAAAACTTATGCTGCTGATCTGTGTTACAAAGTTAGCAGTAAAGATATTTTTTTGCAAAAGTGAGAGCGAAGTAAATAATCTTAGAAAATGTCATTGTAATCCACAAGCGGTGCATCCGATCAGCTGGACGAGTCGTAAAACCTTTTGAAATGACAAAAACCGTAGCGCATGCAAAAAAAGCTATGTTCAAATGCAAAGCAGTGCATTTTCACTCACCGGTGCGCACACCCACATGGTGCATGGTTATTCCGTTTTCGTAGGTAGTCTGCCGAGCTCCTTGCTGGCATTGAATTTTCACGCTGGCAGCCGGTGAAGCGCCGCAGCTGACGTGATTCACAGGCTTTAGACACGTTCGCTTTGTGGCAGCGGCATGTAAAATTTGGCGCACAAACTCGCATTGACTATATTCAAAACTGATTTAAAAACGGAGCTGCGTAACGCCGATCAAAGCAAACGACCGCGGTACAATTTGAATGAAATAACCGGCCGAAGCGCAATCGATACCAATGGGCTGCTGCTTTCGAGCGTCAATGTAATCTCAATACTTGTCCTCAAACAATCAAGCTCTTGTATTAACTCTAGAAGTAACATAAAAACTGTTCCCTACTAGCTATATGCAAAATGACACGGTAACTAAGCTTTCACAATCTTCTGATACATTCTGAAATAAATTTTTGGCCGCGTTGAGCGCCCCTAACACGGAAAATGCGAACTAACTTATCCGACCGCTAAAAGAGGAGTCAGTAGCTCCACTCTCCGCGCATATCGATGGAACTCGCCGCGGTTGATTTTTCGCCCTCTGCAGGCGATCGCTGGGAACTTGAGACTTTCCGGCCTGGCCAGGCTATGCACTATTGGCCGCGAGATCGAGCGGTGTCGCCGCCTGGCGGATACTGGCGGCTACTGGCTGAAACGCGCCTAGTGCGGATTGCTCCATGCGTCGTCTGCTAGCCACGTTGTGTTTGCATGTGCGCGTACGCCATGCAGATCCTCAAAAGGCGGTTCGTTTCGTTGCTGTAGTGCAACCTTAACCGCACGTACGCATGCCTAACACGATGTAAAGAAGCAGTTAGCCTTGATCGGCTGTATATGTACTGCAATAAGATCAGTGAGTGCACTTGTCGAGAGTGCTGTGTGTGGTCGTCGTATCCTCCATTCACGAGAGTCATGTCAGTAGGTGCCGCTCTGTGGTGCAAGCGCATTGCAAAGTGTACTTAGCGTTGTCCTAAAGATGAGAAGTATTAAATTTCATGTGAATATAGCCTTTTAGCGGCTCGGTGGTAAAGAAAAGGCTCTCCTTCACTTGCTCGTTATGGTTAGCTGTATAACTTCGTGACTGTCGTTTAGAGGTTACACCACGAGCTTTAGTTGTGTACGGCCCTGGTCCCCACTGCGGAGAAATATTTCTGTCAAGTCACGTTGACACTTCGTACTTAAATTATCCCCTAAAAATAACAGAAAATGGAATGACACGGAAATCGAAAAACTGAGTTGCCTTGCGCAATTTTAACTTTGGCGAAATTTATACAAAAACACCCATGTACTTAGATAAAGGTACGCATAAAAGAGCCCTAATGGTCAAAATTAATCCAAACGGCGTACTTTAAATTTATGTCGTAGTAATTTCACGCGAAGCCACATCTTTTTTTCTTTACATTATCTTGAGCGTTTGTGTTGCGTTGTTATAGATTGCCGGAAGGCAGTGGACATTATTCGCGTGAAAAAACGCACTTTGGTCCCCGTGAAATAACCGGGCCTTTGTTCCATTACTGTGTGCAAGTAATCGATCGAAAAATGTTCCGTGCTGTACAGTGACCTTTGTGTACTGTTACTGGAATAAAACAAGTGTGTGCGTGGTAAACGTCTCAGTAGCGCTAAAGCCCTGTCAGCCACGTAGTGTTCCTCGGTAAACCTACCAGTGTCCTGCATTTCATGAACTGAATAAGAAATGCGGATGAATATTTGAGCACGCAGTGCCACGAAGTGCTATTTGAACTTATCGTGCAGGAATAGGGGCTTTCTTTTTTTTTGGGGGGGGGGGGGCTATCCAGATGAACAAGAAGTAAATATTTAATTCAGTCGCGCTACAGCAGGGCGTAGTAGGTTGGAACACAAGCTAAACATGTACAAATAAAACAACAAACAAAACGTCATCCATTGCGAAAACGCCGACTGTTGCCGAATGCGAGCAATCCGTTCGTTGGCGAAATGCGCTGCTCTCACGAGTAATAGTACAGCTCGGGCGCGCTTCGTGCATTAATGCGGGAATGAAGAGCGCACAGATTACCATAAAGCTGCAGTCAACGCAGTTTGTTTGCCGTGAATCGGGTCAAATCGCTCACACGAAACGCTGTTGTGTGCCTTTGTATACGCGCCGGAAACTCTATCCACAATAGCGCTGCGGCGGTGCTGCCACCTGTAGCCCGATCTCGCGGCGAATAGAGCGGAGGTTGCGCGCGATGTCTCCGTCGGTGGGCTTGGCTTAGCTACAACGCATGCGCAGCTTGGCCAGGTGGTGCGGTATATGGTCGCTGGACGACACGGATGCTTGTTCCTCATTCTTTCTTTCTTTCCTCACCCTTTATTTCTTCCTCTCTGTTTGATCTCTCTTTCTGCATTTCTTTCTCTCTATTTCTTCATCTTTCTGCGCTACGCTTTACTCTAACCCATCCTCACGCTCACATCCTACCTCCCTTTGCTGCACTATACTACTGGAGGCATGCTATGCTCTGCTGGCGTGCTGCATAGCCGAGTGGTTAGGACGCTCGCCTTCGGATCGAGGGTGTGTGGTCTGAATTTTTCGGCAAGAATTTTCTCTTTCTCTCTATGACTTTCTCTCGGGTCCCTGTTTGTCTCTATTTCTGTCTTCCTTTCTTTCTTTCTCTCCCTCTTTCTTTACAGGCCACGCCTGAAGCGGTGAGTAGTGGGATTTGCCCATGGCTCTGTGGCAATACCTTTCATGATGATGATAGCTTTGTCTCTCTCTGTTCTCGTTCTGAGGGTTACTACAGGCCACGCCCGTAGCGTGAGTAGCGGGTGTTGCCAAAATTACTGTGGCAACATACCCCTTCATGATGATGGATAGTTTTGGGGCACGGTCAACACTTTACGCCGAGCTAGAGCAGCTTCGCCGCTACAACGTCAGAGTTCACCCTGTCAATGTGGGCCAACCACAGCTGCAATGCTAGCGCACTGAGTCAAGATTTTTGTCCACAGATAAAACCGTGGAAATGAGAAGGGCGTCATCCACTGAACCATAACACTGCATGTGGCCACCGACATTTCAAGGCGTTAAATAACCTAAACGCAAGCAAGCACACTTGCACGACGACTGACAAACACAAGAAATGCAAAAGACAACGCGATCATACCGCGGGAAGACATAGAAGCACCTCCGATGATGAGCCTACACCAACGCGATAGCTCTGGACATCACACGGAAATCTCGGAGGCCTCACTTTTTTGCGAAGAGGGCAGCGCGCGGACCGGGGACCGGGGAAGAAGGAACACGATAGAAGCGCTGACACATAGGTCTTACTTTTGCTAGGTGTGTGTAAATAAGTCATAGGCACCATCTTCGAATAGGAAATACAGATTTCAGAGGACACGCTTTTGCTCGCGGGTGTCTGAAACGTCACCTGTTTTGCAAAAGACATGTGTCGACTTGTACTTGAATTTTTTTTTAATTCCTTGGAAGGCACATTTTATGGGGGTCGACCCATATTTGTGAGTAAATGCGGTACCTAGGATGTAATTTTAAAGAATCGGTTATTCAATACAAGTGTACCAAGAAATCTACGCACCGCAACGCCGACACCAGCAGAATTCCTACGGCTGTCAAACGCTCGAAAGAGATGTCATGAGATGGTTGTACAACGAAGCATTCTATGTCACACAAGCAAGAAAAAAATTACGGGTGCGTGCGTACGTGTTCCCGCGCGTTAGCGCGTTAGCGTGTGTGTGTGTGTGTGTGTGTGTGTGTGTGTGTGTGTGTGTGTGTGTGTGTGTGTGTGTGTGTGTGTGTGTGTGTGTGTGTGTGGTGTGTGTGGTGTGGTGTGTGTGTGTGTGTGTGTGTGTGTGTGTGTGTGTGTGTGTGTGTGTGTGTGTGTGTGTGACATACAATAAGCCACAATCTGTTGCACTCCGACTACTTTTATAATGATATAAGAGTCAAAATAATTTATGCAAAATTTTCGCTTAGCACAAGCAAAATGGCATAAGCAAAAGTGGACATCTTACAAGAGCTACACTTAGCGTCTCTATTCCTGTGAGCCTTGACACGCACAAATGAAACAAACTGAGACAACGCCATAAAATCAATTCAAGCGCATTGATGCACCCTATCAACATCTGTAAAGTGGCCGCAATAGAAACACTGCCAAGTTTCAGTTTAATGTCGGCGTTTTCGCTGTCTGTTTCTCTTGTTCTGCATGCCTTTTAGAGCGCAGCTCTTGGCGCCCGTTACTGCGCTGAGCGGCGTCGCCGTCGCCGTAACCGATAGACATGAAAAAATAAAACGAAGAAAAAATATCAAGGATCGTATGCGATTTGAACCCAGGCCCTTTGATTGGCAGTCTACCACAGAGCCACGCAGGTGCTTGAACCTCAATTGCAAAAAGACCATATATAGGCGTTATGTCGGGCAAGAAATCACGTTAACCTACGTAATATAGCATGGCAGAATAGTAAAATAACAACCAATCCTCGTACAATGCTAATTGCGCAACGAATGTGTAGTTTAATGCTTCCCACCCACTGCAAAGTGCTCAGTCATAATTCTTAATCGTCATCAGGCACATGCAGCATCAACAAAGTGCACATAATACCTTACAGGTGTATAGCGGGTACCTCGCTTATCCGCAAAAAGACGAATAAAAAGCGTGGTGGGTGCTGTCCTACTTCACAAAAATTATGATTTATGGCGTAGTCGATACCTTGCGGAAACTCAAAACTTCAAGCACAGTTGGCCTTGCCCCAAGACGAAGCTGCGCTCAGAATTCGCATTAGGCAGTATCGTAATCGTCGGTGAATTTTCTCTACGACGAATAACTGTCAACTAGCCGTGCTCTCCTTTATTATTGGCCAAATTTATCAACTCAGTAGAGTTTGGTTGCTATATTACTGGCCTATCAAACCCATTTTGTGGCATTATCCATGTGGTCGATTAAGTTTTTTTTTAACCTAATAATTACAGGTTTAGGACAAACTGTCTCGCCTTACATGGGCGGGCAGCGAAGAAAGCGAGTGGAAATTATTTGTGATCCAAATGCTGCTTTGTCTCTTAGCGCGGCCCTTACAAGCGCCCCTTCCTGGATCGTTGGCTGTCGCCGTAACCGAGCAGGGACCGAACCTGCAACCTTCGGAGTTTGCAGGTTTGGTCCCTGCGGGATTTCGTCAGCTGTACTTCCCTGAAAATCACAATTACTACAATTAACTTGCCTTCCTTGGCTTCGTTATCGGCTCGTTTCCATTGAGTCAAACAAAGTGCTGCAACGTGCGCGAAGGAGCTACGAAGCCACAGACTGACTCTTGCACCGTTAATGCGCACAAATTAGTGCTTAGCTCTTGGGATGCACTGAAGGGCAACTGTTTGCGATCACGTTTTCTTTGAGCGTTAGATTATCTGCCTTCGCTATCTTTACCGGTTCGTTTCACGTTTCCGCGGCGGATAGCAAGTGGCTTGCTTCCAGCGAGTGGATCTTATGAATTGTATCTTTGATTAAATAGATACGCTGTCATGACTCATGTATGTGTAACTTTACTGTAAATATCGTGTTACTCTATTTACAATGCTCAGCGTTCCACTCGAAGGGACTGATACGCGGATCGATACCTTTCAGTGCAGATTATCAAGTACGATGGTATCGTTACATGCCGGTATCTGTACTGCATGAGCGGAGAAAGGCCTCGTTGGAAAACAACGAATTTTCTGTACGCTGCTTTGTAACGAGAGGGAAATTGCGTGCAACACATGATTATGTGGCAGGCCGCAGGGATTATTAACTTTGAAAAATCTAGTACTGAGCGTGTCGGTAAACATGATTAAGTAACAACACCAGAGAAAGCCTGCGCCACTCACGTATCGCCGGAGGCAAATGAAAATCAAAGAAAGAATAGCAGTTTATTGACTTTAAGAAAGCTTCGCTGTTACATATACAGTCACACAGAACCAGACAGAAAGTCAGAGCGTTGACATCTTGAGAGCAACAGAGGGGGCACAGTCATCCTTTAAACAGAAATTCCGCTTTGGTTGTAGCACGCGTGACCGAATTTTTGCATCGTGCGATTATACTGCAGCATCGAATGTTAAGTAATTTTGGCCATCCGGGGTGCGTACAGGCAGAATCGTCGCCATAGAAAGGTCGCTCAGCCAGCCGCGCAATGCTACGGCCGAATCCTGACACATATTTCTGTCAAAGTATACAAAAGCGCTTTTCCTGCAGCGGGCGATCGAAACGGAGAGTGACCGGGGCGGCTGCCTGTCTGCTTCCTGCATCCGCGTTGTTTATCTGCCGCCGAACATCCTGGTTTGCTCGCTCTCGTGCGCCATCGCGAGGAAGCCCGAAATGCAGGCTCACTTCCCGCTATAGGAACAAGTGAAAACGCCTCGACAAGTATCGGCGCCGTTTCATGGCCATGGCTAAACGCTGGGTTTGTTCCTTCACGCTTGTCATGCTGGCTCATTTCGATGCAACTGTTTCATAGCCGCCTTTTTATATCAATTCCAAGCTCTTGAAAATTGCCGCTGTGAATAAGCGGCCTAGAGAACTGAAATCCAAGTTCAGCGTCATCGGCTAGTGGCTGACATGCCTTTAGTGTTTGTTGTGCTGTTCCTAACAGGCTTGAGGTCGCTTCAGCCACGCAAAAATATACACGATAAATTTAGAAGAATTTGTTCCTGGCTTGATGAATATGCTTATTGTTCCTGACGCAAAGTTTGAAATAGCAAACAAAAAGCACAGGGAAAGAGAAACAGCAGCGCCAAGTGCCAACTGGTGGCACCAAATTTGGAGGCTAAAGTGACGTCAGACCACATTGGAGTGACGTGCCCGCTGCACCGGGCAAGCAAAAAGAGCATCCGCTGCGAACTACACCCATTTTTTCTCACCTGGTTGCCAAACTTGCCCGCATTTTGCAAAGTGCTTCGCATAGTCACGCGAACCGGCGACATTAGGGTAGCTGTTTGGGCTTGTTGGTTTGGCGTGACACAGGTTGAAAGCGCAAAAGACGAAGACAGAGACGTGTTGGTCAAGCCTCTTCTCTGTCTTCGTCTTTTGCGCTTTCAACCTGTGTCACGCGACATTAGAAACGTTTAGTTCGCTTGCACACTTCTTTGCTTTAGCATACCGGGTTACCGTAACCGTGAAAGGCCGGATATGTGGGGCCACCTGGTGGCGCTAAGATGAACCAGACAACCACAGAAATGTTGTTGCAGAAACATTATGCATTCTACTTCTCTGCCGATGTAAATTCCCGACAGCGGCGTACTTCCGAATGCGTTGCCTTTTAAAATATTTCTCCACACGGTCACTCAGCGAAAACACAGAAACGCACCATGTCAAGTTGCTCCAGCTATGGAGGATAAAAACAACTAACAAACACATAATGTATGACCTCCGAGATTCCAGGATTGTCACTCGCTAAGCCTACATCATTGATTATTTGAGTATGGCTCTCGAAAACGGTGCCGAATCGACACGAATACCTTGCTGTCGAAGCTTAAGGACGTGAACCTAAAGCAAATAACAGCATCAGTTCTGAGATAACGAGCGACAGAGCGCGCGACGGCCACTTGATAGATTCGAGGTGGACGGCAATCGCTTTCGGCGGCGCGGTCATGTTTACCGGGCGTGCGCATGCGCAGTTCACACCCGGTATTCCGGTACACGCAAAGCATTTTGCGTATAGCGGTATCTGGACGCGCCGTGAAGCGGAGTGTAAACAACTGAATTATTTTTCTTACACCCTGAACATGCGTCCGCCGAATTCCTCTCACCCCCCAGGTCACCGCCGCGTGCAACCAGCACCACTCAGAAGAATGGGGTGCACCTGGCCGAGAGCTACGCTCATGGCCTTCGAAAGAGTCATTCGTGGGATGCACGATCGCTGCTTCGCGTGCGCTGCTGAGCCGTGCTGCAAACAAGAAAAAACTTATTTTCTTCCCTTCAACCTCTAGCAGTGTTGTACGGAACGGCGTTCCTGGAACTAGTTCTGGGAGGAACGCCACCGTGCCATTAAGGACCGCTGGAACTGTAACGGGAACTCGTTACGTTGTCAAGGGAATGATAGAGGGAACGGCGTTGCGAACTGCGGAAGACGTGATGCCTGTGCGTGGTACCGTGAAGTCTGCGAACGCTAGAGATAGCAGAGTGCATCTGCTGTTTTGAGGCACACGGGACAGAGGAACCCGCCAGCCGCCACAACGCTAGCGGCGGCAGAAGTGAGTGAAACACCGACGTGATGACCACCGAATTCCTCTCGGTGGCCTTCCGCTGCGGATGAATGGGCTTCTTTGAACGGCACGGCGACGGGATGCCTGAGCGACAGGGACGCCGCTGTGACGCCTTTGAGTGTTGCGTTGTTGCTAGCTTTCCTGGATTATTTTTGCCCCAGATAATCTGCTGCTGTTGATGTTTAAATTGCTATAGTATACGTCGTATTAATGAGAACAAACAGACAATAATGCCAAGGAAGACATAGGGGATGCTATTTGTAGTAATTAGGATAAAATGCAAGTAAAGTGCACGAAAAGAAAACTTGCCGCAGGCAGGGACTGAACCTGCGACCTTCGAATAACGCGTCCGATGCTCTACCACTGACCTACGGCGGCGATCATTCTCCCGTCCACTTTATGGGGTATATATGGCATTTAAACCTTGGAGTGTTAGTCAGCGCCGATTGCAGCCATGGCGGCGAGTGTGGAACACTGTTTTTCTGCCCATGGCCTCCGAGATGGAGGGCGTGCGGCGGGTTTCTCTCCGGCCGTCCCAATCGCCGCGCTCCCCAGCAAAAAAACGAACATCGCGTCGCGCGCCCGGGTACCGCGAGATGGCGCACTCACTTGGGATTCCGTAGAGTCACTGGAAAATTTCAGAGTACCGCAAAGGTAGGCGGCGCGCGGGCAACATTGGGCGGCGGCGGCCATTTCCCTTCCGGACCGTCCGGCGCGTTGGTAGCGTGTGTTGAGAAGTGACCGATCGTTTCGCCTCGATGCCGTGTTACGCTCGGCGTAACTTCAATATGTGTGTGTGTGTTTCTTCCAAAGGATATCAGAAGGGATTTCGAGTTATCGACAGTCATGAATCGACTGCGCGGTAAGCGGTGTAGCTAATGAAACGTGCGGGGAATGTTGCCATGTGCTCGCGAACTCTCTTCGTGGCTTCATCGGTCTCTTTTCGTTTCACGGCCG
This sequence comes from Rhipicephalus sanguineus, assembly GCF_013339695.2. NCBI lineage: Eukaryota > Metazoa > Arthropoda > Arachnida > Ixodida > Ixodidae > Rhipicephalus > Rhipicephalus sanguineus. Next base: position 310,937,889 of record NC_051176.1, on the reverse strand, counting down.
GGTGTGTTCGCAAGGTTCGGAGCTGTGCATTAGCGTAATGACCGTGCGAGATGCCATTTACTTCGACATTTGGTGAATGTTGACTGTTTGCGCTAGCTTTGCAGTCGGCGTTCAGGTTCACTTCATAACGCATTCGAGAACATTATCGAACATCGCGAACATTCAGCATTGCGTCCTTCGACTGATCGCTGACGCATACCTTACTTGCGCACCATACTTGCTGTTCAGCTGGGTGTTATCTGTAATAGAAGTGGTGTGTGTACGGTAAGTGGAAGTTGTGCGTGAAGTATTTGTCTCGGTTCGGAACGCCAGCAGCCGAACGCACGGGCGAGTCGGCGTGCGGTAGGTAAAGTTCATCTTATTTTGCGCAAAAATTACAGCATATATACGGGGTGAATGATGATGAGTGGGGCGAAGCTCCGGAGGGCATCATCGGTAAACCGTGAATACGAGTAATTCGTCCCACTAAAGTAAACACGTGAGAAATGTTAAGCATCAAACGTTTGTTTGGCGGCAATCAGGTCCTTGTTGGCCTCGTACGTATTTGTTGTGATCGAGAACGTCGACGGTCTCGTTCCTGAAGGGTACGTAAAAGAATACTTGTTCTCTCATTTAATCCTCGGGTCGATCTGCGGCACTGTAATGGCGGTAGCGGATGATGAAGCCCGTTTGAGAATCGATAGGCCCCGGCATTGACTTGGCCTCTCGTACACCTTGACCAGACATTTCCAAATCAGCGCGAGGTTACTAAAAGCGCAAAACCATTTTTTTCCTCGCCACATGCAAGCTGCGCCAACAGCGCGGCAGCTTTTCCGATCCCAAGTAAGTGCGCCGCGGTGCGGAGAAAAGAGCGGGCAACGCCCACCTTGGGAAATACGCTCTCTCCGTGCGATTGGGACGGCCGGAGAAAAACCCGCCGCGCACCCGCCATCTCGGAGGCCATGTTCTGCCTGTTACACCTACACAAAGAAATAAAGTATTGAGATTGAAATTTTTCTTTCAGTTAGTTAAAGGTTATTTTAAGTTAGACTTATCACATATACTTCATTTCTGCAAAAGATATGCCACAAGGCAGAGACATGCCTTTACAATAACCCCATAAAAAATAAAAATAAATAAAAAAAATTCTCCACCCGTAATAACACATTCAAGTATTCGTTTTTTCCTAGGACAATTACCGAATGGAATAATCTTAGTAACGAAGTTGTTTCCCAGTCATCCTTGAACCTTTTTGCTGCGCAGCTTTAGTAGTGAGTGTGAATTGTATTACATGCATGTGCTCCTGCTCCTTACTTCAATCACTGTAGCGATTCTCCACTCGTAATCATCTTGAATGCAGCGCTGATTTCATTATATGCCTTTATGCCTGTATATTGCAAACCATTGTCGTATTGTCTTTTTCTTCTGAAAGCGTGTACATACCTTACCTGTTCTATATTTATTTGTTTGCCGATTTCTAAATTTAGCAAATGTATATCCACCCTGCCAAAACCCTATGTTAGGGTTGCAGTATTCATAAATAAATAAATTAATTAATAAACGAGCGTTATATGCATGGTGTCAAAATTACCGTGTGCAACGCTGCGGTAGAAATGACCTGCATTTAATGCAAAGCAGGGTACGACTACATGTTCAGATATCTCAGCATTTCCGAATGCGCTATATGAAACTGATTTCGTTATAGCGTTTATTTCTTTAAATGCGCCAAGTGGATTTCATGACAGACACGTTCACCTAAAGTCTGCTATAGCAGAAAGCGCAACTCTGTCAAATCACCGATATTATTCCCTGAGGCGGGCATAACTTGTATGATAAACCACAAAGTAAATAATTACAAATGTTCTAGTTTCATTTGCAATACTTCAGCAGAAATGTTTCAACTGCAGAGTCTAAAACAAGCTGCAATGAAGTTAGAACCATTTAGCCGGAATTTTCTCAGCACCGATTCTTTGGAATGCGCGGTGTAAACGACGAATGCATTGCTGTTCTAAACGTGCCCTAAACACGGTCAAGCTTGCGTTTAGATGAGAATGGGCCCTTCCTAAGCTGGACTGTCCAAACTTTCTACAGCTTAGTAAGTCGGGTAGTAATGAAACCTTGCGAGATTTGCATTTCGGATTGATCACCAGCGAACGGGCGTGAAAGGCGATCGGCGGCGGCGGAGCAGGCGAGTCCTTGCCGTGACGGCACATTACCGCGATTGCAGCGACGCCACTCTTCGTTATGGGGGTTAACACCAGCTTCAGTGAGGTGTCACGCCAGGTAAACGCATACGCACAGAAATGGCCTACGGACAATACGCGCGATACTTCCAGAAGTGATGACATGTCGGGCGTCACACTTACACGCAAGTGCGCATGCTTGGAAGCTAAGTTTTCTAGCCTTGAGCGTTAATAAACAGCTGGTGCTTTCCGCGCCCTTTTTTGATGTTAGAAACTTGACGCCAAGAACAACGGGCTCAGCGTGAATACACAAAAGCCTGCGCCCATCCATGCGTGCGCTTGAGATACCGTCGTGAAAACAAGCTTGAACGCTCCGCAGATATTTGTGTCCTTGGGGATTTTTTTCTCTTACATTGCAAGAAAATAGCCAACACGAAATTGGTAGATGTTGTCAGCTTCTGATGCAGTATTTTGCCGAGTGCAAGGCGCTTCTGAATGCACGGGCTTGCATCGCATATAGAGTTGGGCGCGAAAAGTGGGCATCCGGTTCCACCCGTGCTGTACTGCTTTCGACGACCGACCCAGAATGCGACTCCTGTTGGCCAAATAATAGGCACGTCAGTCGACCGCCCTTTCATACACAGGTCTTTCATAGCTTGTCAGCGTGATGACGGAAACGCTCAGGAGTGGCTATCCATGGCTGCCGTTTATTTTTTGTTAACGGTCGTTGTCACTAACGCGTCAGTGCGTAAGCAAATGTGAGAAAGTCCTGTGATAAATGTTCCACGTCACACCTTGACCTCTGAAGGAAAAAAGTTGTAGCGCAAAGCAACACACGGACAGACAGAGAGGACGGGACTGGCGCTAACTTCCAACTGTGTTTATTCAAGAAACGTACGTGCATACATATATAAGGAACACAAGAACAGCAAGGGCATGACACTCGCGATAATCAGGCACAAAGCTAAGGGGGGATCATATCTATAAGCATTGTCAGCAGGAAATCACTTTTTTGGCGAACATTGGGTAACAAGAAAGCTCCATGACTTTGGCGGTTGCACGCATGTTCAACAGATTGCAATTCTGAAGCCGCTAGATAAAGGCAAAAGGACCAAAGAATAAGCAAGAAAACTTGGAGATTGTTCATAAGATTGGTTTTTTACATGGCGAAAACAACGGTTCTACATGAACAGTAACTAGGAAGCAATGCGTCATACGTAAAAGCGATGCTTCAGTTTACATAACAAACGGCGAATTGCGGGCGTAACGATTCAGAAAAAAACCAATGAACAAAAAACAAACAAGAAAAACATTTTTTTTTCTCTCTAACGGAAGCGCGTGTGCTTCTGCAAGCAGAATTGTAATGAAAACGTCAACAAAACTTAAAGGTCCAATAGGGTGCGTCAAAAAATCAACAAGAAATAACGGCAACAAGACTTAAACGTGCAAAGGGGCGTCAATAAAACAGCAAAAATGAAAGTAAGAATAACCCAAATGAGGTGAAAGTTAAACATGCCCTTCCAAGAAGGTCACTTCATTACTCATGAGTGTTATTGAAGGCGTGCTAATGCAGCTGTCACCGGTCTTTAAAATATAGTAGGCTTCAAATATCTCCCTTTCTGTCCTATCTAGTGCCCTCTTTAGGAAACTTGTGCGCGCAAACTCAGGTATGCACCCGCATCTTTTGCAATATGCTCGGCCAAATGCCCTCCCGAGTTGTTCTTAACAGACAGCGCGTGCTCTCTGGCCCTCTCATTGAAACATCGACCTGTTTGTCCTATGTAAACTTTATCGCAGCTGAGGGGGATCTTATATACGACATTGGTATCACATTCGGTGAAAATAGTGTCATGGTTCTTTTCACATTTTTTGCTTTTTCTTTTTGACATCATGGAGCATACCTTCGAGAGCTTGCATGGAGCCGTGAACACGACATTGACACTGTACTTTGAGAGTGCTTTTTTCAAGTTGTGCGAGATACGGTGTACGTACGGTATAGCTATCGTGGGTTGTCGCTCACACTCATTAGAGTTATTGTTTCCAGGACCTTTAAGCTTCTTCAGAAGGGACTCGCAAACACTTGAGACTAGCAAAGCAGGGAACTTTGAAGCGTTAAGGCGGACAATTTGCAGTTGAAAACTAGCATGCATTTGATGTTGGCAGGATTTTTCTAGAGAAGCCTTCAGGCAAGTCATGGCGATACCTATCTTAACAAGTTTTGAGTGGGCACTGTCAAAGGGCAACAGACTTTTCTTAGTTCTGCGATTATACATCCAGCAAATGTGCTTGTCCGTGAAGGACAGCTTTAAATCAAGGAACTGAATGCTGTTGTCCTCTTCCATTTCCCTAGTGAACCGAAGCCCTTCACCTGCATTGTCAAATGCCTGCTGTATGTCTGAAACAACTAGATCCGGAACAACGCTACCTTCGCAATTTAAGATGACCAGGTAGTCATCCACATATCTGTAGGCCTTAGTGACGTTAAATTTTTCTAGTTCTGGAGCCAAGCGCGTGTCAACAGCTGATAAGAAGATGTCACATAACACAGGAGCCACGGACGAGCCTATGCAAATGCCCGATTTTTGTACATAGTACCTCTCATTAAAGCTAATGGCCGTTGAGTCTAGGTAGAACTCAAGTAAGGTGATAAAGTTATCACAGCTTACCCCCGTGGCATTCCGGAACATGACTTCGCCATTTTCGTTGATTAAATCCCGCACAGCACGACACAAGCCTCCGTGAGGAATGGAATAAAAAAGTTCTTCGACGTCCATTGAAAACGCATGCGTGCCAGACACTGTTCCATCAAGTAGGTCCTTGGCTATTTCTTGAGAGCTTCGCACTAGGAAAGGGTCTGTGATCTTGAGAGAACTTAGGTGCTTCTGTAGATAGCGTCCGATGAGGCCGTGCCAGGATCCTTTCTCTGTAACAATGGTTCTGAATGGGCAATCAACCTTGTGGGTTTTTCCAGCGAAGAATGCTTCTAAGGTGTTGGTAGCTGCTTTTTCGACTTTCTTCCGAAGGTATTCCAGGTTGAAGTCCTTGAGCATTCTGACAACCTTCCTTTTTTGAAGCTTTGGTTTAAAACTGCAAGGTTTGAAGTTTTTTTCCACGGCAGCTAAGGCTTTTTCATTGAACTTTCCTTTGTCCATAACGACAAAACCTCCTTCTTTGTCGGCTTGGAGTATGGCTAGGTTGCGCTGTTTCAGTGTGTCAACCACATACTTGTAGGGAGGTTTCTTCGGTGGCTGAGAGCCTGCTCTTGAGAGAACACAATTTACAGCATCGCTAGTAGCTCGGTCCCGTTCTCGAACGTCTGTGCGAAAGGCTGCTTGCCTTGCCATGGCCAGGAGTTGATGACGCTGGGCTGCCGGCTTGAAGCTGTACTTCGGTCCGTTGTCCAAAATACGCCGGGCACTGTCTGGCATGTTGCAGTCACCAATGACGGTTACGCTATTAGCAGCCGTCCTTTCTTGCTTCGGCCTTGGCGGAAGGCTAACTAGCGCACGATGCCAAAGGAATTCCGTTGTCTGCGCTGCAAGCTTCTTGAACTCACTGAAGCGCCTGTCGGTCGTAGATTGATGCGTTTCTTCTGCCAGAATGACGCGAAGGTGGTCATAGAATAAGCGCACCTGCCGCCAGTACTCCGCCTTGAGGATTTTTATCATCCTGCGTATATGTCCCCATGAAGGTTCAAGTTCAAGAAGCTTGCAGCGCAGACAACGGAATTCCTTTGGCATCGTGCGCTAGTTAGCCTTCCGCCAAGGCCGAAGCAAGAAAGGACGGCTGCTAATAGCGTAACCGTCATTGGTGACTGCAACATGCCAGACAGTGCCCGGCGTATTTTGGACAACGGACCGAAGTACAGCTTCGAGCCGGCAGCCCAGCGTCATCAACTCCTGGCCATGGCAAGGCAAGCAGCCTTTCGCACAGACGTTCGAGAACGGGACCGAGCTACTAGCGATGCTGTAAATTGTGTTCTCTCAAGAGCAGGCTCTCAGCCACCGAAGAAACCTCCCTACAAGTATGTGGTTGACACACTGAAACAGCGCAACCTAGCCATACTCCAAGCCGACAAAGAAGGAGGTTTTGTCGTTATGGACAAAGGAAAGTTCAATGAAAAAGCCTTAGCTGCCGTGGAAAAAAACTTCAAACCTTGCAGTTTTAAACCAAAGCTTCAAAAAAGGAAGGTTGTCAGAATGCTCAAGGACTTCAACCTGGAATACCTTCGGAAGAAAGTCGAAAAAGCAGCTACCAACACCTTAGAAGCATTCTTCGCCGGAAAAACACACAAGGTTGATTGCCCATTCAGAACCATTGTTACAGAGAAAGGATCCTGGCAAGGCCTCATCGGACGCTATCTACAGAAGCACCTAAGTTCTCTCAAGATCACAGACCCTTTCCTAGTGCGAAGCTCTCAAGAAATAGCCAAGGACCTACTTGATGGAACAGTGACTGGCACGCATGCGTTTTCAATGGACGTCGAAGAACTTTTTTATTCCATTCCTCACGGAGGCTTGTGTCGTGCTGTGCGGGATTTAATCAACGAAAATGGCGAAGTCATGTTCCGGAATGCCACGGGGGTAAGCTGTGATAACTTTATCACCTTACTTGAGTTCTACCTAGACTCAACGGCCATTAGCTTTAATGAGAGGTACTATGTACAAAATCGGGCATTTGCATAGGCTCGTCCGTGGCTCCTGTGTTATGTGACATCTTCTTATCAGCTGTTGACACGCGCTTGGCTCCAGAACTAGAAAAATTTAACGTCACTAAGGCCTACAGATATGTGGATGACTACCTGGTCATCTTAAATTGCGAAGGTAGCGCTGTTCCGGATCTAGTTGTTTCAGACATACAGCAGGCATTTGACAACGCAGGTGAAGGGCTTCGGTTCACTAGGGAAATGGAAGAGGACAACAGCATTCAGTTCCTTGATTTAAAGCTGTCCTTCACGGACAAGCACATTTGCTGGATGTATAATCCCAGAACTAAGAAAAGTCTGTTGCCCTTTGACAGTGCCCACTCAAAACTTGTTAAGAGAGGTATCGCCATGACTTGCCTGAAGGCTTCTCTAGAAAAATCCTGCCAACATCAAATGCATGCTAGTTTTCAACTGCAAATTGTCCGCCTTAACGCTTCAAAGTTCCCTGCTTTGCTAGTCTCAAGTGTTTGCGAGTCCCTTCTGAAGAAGCTTAAAGGTCCTGGAAACAATAACTCTAATGAGCGTGAGCGACAACCCACGATAGCTATACCGTACGTACACCGTATCTCGCACAACTTGAAAAAAGCACTCTCAAAGTACAGTGTCAATGTCGTGTTCACGGCTCCATGCAAGCTCTCGAAGGTATGCTCCATGATGTCAAAAAGAAAAAGCAAAAAATGTGAAAAGAACCATGACACTATTTTCACCGAATGTGATACCAATTTCGTATATAAGATCCCCCTCAGCTGCGATAAAGTTTACATAGGACAAACAGGTCGATGTTTCAATGAGAGGGCCAGAGAGCACGCGCTGTCTGTTAAGAACAACTCGGGAGGGCATTTGGCCGAGCATTGCAAAAGATGCGGGTGCATACCTGAGTTTGCGCGCACAAGTTTCCTAAAGAGGGCACTAGATAGGACAGAAAGGGAGATAGTTGAAGCCTACTATATTTTAAAGACCGGTGACAACTGCATTAGCACGCCTTCAATAACACTCATGAGTAATGAAGTGACCTTCTTGGAAGGGCATGTTTAACTTTCACCTCATTTGGGTTATTCTTACTTTCATTTTTGCTGTTTTATTGACGCCCCTTTGCACGTTTAAGTCTTGTTGCCGTTATTTCGTGTTGATTTTTTGACGCACCCTATTGGACCTTTAAGTTTTGTTGTCGTTTTCATTACAATTCTGCTTGCAGAAGCACACGCGCTTCCGTTAGAGAGAAAAAAAAAAGTTTTTCTTGTTTGTTTTTTGTTCATTGGTTTTTTCTGAATGGTTACGCCCGCAATTCGTCATTTGTGATGTATACTGAAGCATCGCTTTTACGTATGACGCATTGCTTCCTATTTACTGTTCATGTAGAACCGTTGTTTTCGCCATGTAAAAAACCAATCTTATTGTGAAGAAGAAGACGCGCCGCCGGTCAGCAGTATCGCGAACGCTCGCCGCGCGCTGCTGGTCGCTGGCATCTTTCTGGACGGTGCTCTGCCCGACTCGCTGTGTTTGTTCAAAGCGTCACCACAGGAACGCATCGCCAATAAACCTCGTCTCACTTATGAACAATCTCCAAGTTTTCTTGCTTATTCTTTGGTCCTTTTTCCTTTATCTAGCGGCTTCAGAATTGCAATCTGTTGAACATGCGTGCAACCGCCAAAGTCATGGAGCTTTCTTGTTACCCAATGTTCGCCAAAGAAGTGATTTCCTGCTGACAATGCTTATAGATATGATCCCCCCTTAGCTTTGTGCCTGATTATCGCGAGTGTCATGCCCTTGCTGTTCTTGTGTTCCTTATATATGTACGTACGTTTCCTGAATAAACACAGTTGGAAGTTAGCGCCAGTCCCGTCCTCTCTGTCTGTCCGTGTGTTGCTTTGCGCTACAACTTTTTTCCTTCAGAAGTCATGAACCAACTAGCCCAACAAAACGTATTGCTAAGACACCATGTCGTGAGTATTATTTCCCACAGGTGAATCTACCATGTGATATCATGGCCGAGTTCTCTACAATAATATCGTGTTCAGGCGGTGTCCTCAACGTTCGCGATTGCAGAAGAAGGTTTGAAAACAGCGGGTTGTCCAAGAAACTCTTCCATCAAAGCCGACTGCTGTACAATAAAATCGCTTTCAGGCGGTGTCCTCAACGTTCGCTATTGCAGAACAAGGTTTAAAAACAGCGGGTTGTCCAAGAAACTATTCCATCAAAGCCGACTGCTGTACAATAATATCGCTTTCAGGCGGTGTCCTCAACGTTCGCTATTGCAGAACAAGGTTTAAAAACAGCGGGTTGTCCAAGAAACTATTCCATCAAAGCCGACTGCTGTACAATAATATCGTTTTCAGGCGGTGTCCTCAACGTTCGCGATTGCAGAAGAAGGTTTAAAAACAGCGGGTTGTCCAAGAAACTATTCCATCAAAGCCGACTGCTGTACAATAATCGTTTTCAGGCGGTGTCCTCAACGTTCGCTATTGCAGAACAAGGTTTGAAAACAGCGGGTTGTCCAAGAAACTCTTCCATCAAAGCCGACTGCTGTACAATAAAATCGCTTTCAGGCGGTGTCCTCAACGTTCGCTATTGCAGAACAAGGTTTAAAAACAGCGGGTTGTCCAAGAAACTATTCCATCAAAGCCGACTGCTGTACAATAATATCGCTTTCAGGCGGTGTCCTCAACGTTCGCGATTGCAGAAGAAGGTTTAAAAACAGCGGGTTGTCCAAGAAACTATTCCATCAAAGCCGACTGCTGTACAATAATCGTTTTCAGGCGGTGTCCTCAACATTCGCGATTGCAGAAGAAGGTTTGAAAACAGCGGGTTGTCCAAGAAACTCTTCCATCAAAGCCGACTGCTGTACAATAAAATCGCTTTCAGGCGGTGTCCTCAACGTTCGCTATTGCAGAACAAGGTTTAAAAACAGCGGGTTGTCCAAGAAACTATTCCATCAAAGCCGACTGCTGTACAATAATATCGCTTTCAGGCGGTGTCCTCAACGTTCGCTATTGCAGAACAAGGTTTAAAAACAGCGGGTTGTCCAAGAAACTATTCCATCAAAGCCGACTGCTGTACAATAATATCGTTTTCAGGCGGTGTCCTCAACGTTCGCTATTGCAGAACAAGGTTTAAAAACAGCGGGTTGTCCAAGAAACTATTCCATCAAAGCCGACTGCTGTACAATAATCGTTTTCAGGCGGTGTCCTCAACGTTCGCTATTGCAGAACAAGGTTTGAAAACAGCGGGTTGTCCAAGAAACTCTTCCATCAAAGCCGACTGCTGTACAATAAAATCGCTTTCAGGCGGTGTCCTCAACGTTCGCTATTGCAGAACAAGGTTTAAAAACAGCGGGTTGTCCAAGAAACTATTCCATCAAAGCCGACTGCTGTACAATAATATCGTTTTCAGGCGGTGTCCTCAACGTTCGCGATTGCAGAAGAAGGTTTAAAAACAGCGGGTTGTCCAAGAAACTCTTCCATCAAAGCCGACTGCTGTACAATAATATCGTTTTCAGGCGGTGTCCTCAACGTTCGCTATTGCAGAACAAGGTTTAAAAACAGCGGGTTGTCCAAGAAACTATTCCATCAAAGCCGACTGCTGTACAATAATCGTTTTCAGGCGGTGTCCTCAACGTTCGCTATTGCAGAACAAGGTTTGAAAACAGCGGGTTGTCCAAGAAACTCTTCCATCAAAGCCGACTGCTGTACAATAATATCGTTTTCAGGCGGTGTCCTCAACGTTCGCGATTGCAGAACAAGGTTTAAAAACAGCGGGTTGTCCAAGAAACTATTCCATCAAAGCCGACTGCTGTACAATAATATCGTTTTCAGGCGGTGTCCTCAACGTTCGCTATTGCAGAACAAGGTTTAAAAACAGCGGGTTGTCCAAGAAACTATTCCATCAAAGCCGACTGCTGTACAATAATCGTTTTCAGGCGGTGTCCTCAACGTTCGCTATTGCAGAACAAGGTTTGAAAACAGCGGGTTGTCCAAGAAACTATTCCATCAAAGCCGACTGCTGTACAATAATCGTTTTCAGGCGGTGTCCTCAACGTTCGCTATTGCAGAACAAGGTTTGAAAACAGCGGGTTGTCCAAGAAACTCTTCCATCAAAGCCGACTGCTGTACAATAAAATCGCTTTCAGGCGGTGTCCTCAACGTTCGCTATTGCAGAACAAGGTTTAAAAACAGCGGGTTGTCCAAGAAACTATTCCATCAAAGCCGACTGCTGTACAATAATATCGTTTTCAGGCGGTGTCCTCAACGTTCGCGATTGCAGAAGAAGGTTTAAAAACAGCGGGTTGTCCAAGAAACTCTTCCATCAAAGCCGACTGCTGTACAATAATATCGTTTTCAGGCGGTGTCCTCAACGTTCGCTATTGCAGAACAAGGTTTAAAAACAGCGGGTTGTCCAAGAAACTATTCCATCAAAGCCGACTGCTGTACAATAATATCGTTTTCAGGCGGTGTCCTCAACGTTCGCTATTGCAGAACAAGGTTTAAAAACAGCGGGTTGTCCAAGAAACTATTCCATCAAAGCCGACTGCTGTACAATAATCGTTTTCAGGCGGTGTCCTCAACGTTCGCTATTGCAGAACAAGGTTTGAAAACAGCGGGTTGTCCAAGAAACTCTTCCATCAAAGCCGACTGCTGTACAATAAAATCGCTTTCAGGCGGTGTCCTCAACGTTCGCTATTGCAGAACAAGGTTTAAAAACAGCGGATTGTCCAAGAAACTATTCCATCAAAGCCGACTGCTGTACAATAATATCGCTTTCAGGCGGTGTCCTCAACGTTCGCTATTGCAGAACAAGGTTTAAAAACAGCGGGTTGTCCAAGAAACTATTCCATCAAAGCCGACTGCTGTACAATAATATCGTTTTCAGGCGGTGTCCTCAACGTTCGCGATTGCAGAAGAAGGTTTAAAAACAGCGGGTTGTCCAAGAAACTCTTCCATCAAAGCCGACTGCTGTACAATAATATCGTTTTCAGGCGGTGTCCTCAACGTTCGCGATTGCAGAAGAAGGTTTAAAAACAGCGGGTTGTCCAAGAAACTCTTCCATCAAAGCCGACTGCTCTACAATAATATCGCTTTCAGGCGGTGTCCTCAACGTTCGCGACTGCAGAACAAGGTTTAAAAACAGCGGGTTGTCCAAGAAACTATTCCATCAAAGCCGACTGCTCTACAATAATATCGCTTTCAGGCGGTGTCCTCAACGTTCGCGATTGCGGAACAAGGTTTAAAAACAGCGGGTTGTCCAAGAAACTATTCTGCTCTCTATAGTGGCCCGGTAGCTAAACGGCGAGGACGCACTTAAATGCACGCCCAATAGGTTTTTTTTTTGTCTTTGTTACATCGCGTCCGGAAAATTGGGTTGCTTGCTTAGGCGTTGGGAAGGATTGCGTCGAGATACTTCCGCTGTGCGTATTTCGGCCTCGTGATGGGCGACAACTCGGAAAACAAATTACTCGCTCTTCTTAAGCGGCGATAGACAGAAAAGTATCGAGAGAAAACTGACTCAATCGAAAGCATAAAATGTGATGTCATTATTTGTTGCAGCGCATGTAGAATGAAGGGGCTACAGTTTAAGCTACACCAGTGCACCTCGCAACGTTGACACGCAAGTGTGCGCCCCTGCGTGGCAGATACAGTACGGAAGGTCCGTAGCGAAGCGAGCCTTTCTTGTGGTGTCGACATGGCTCGCACACCGAAGAGAAGCCATCCAACGTCAAGACCGCGCGGACAATCCCCGCCATGAACGGACGAAGCTCGTAGCTCGAGTCACTGACGCAAAACTGAAGTGAACAGCTTTTCTGACAATATGACCTTGCACTTGATCGCCTGTATATGCATCTGCATGCCGTTGTGCGTCATGTGCAGGGCCTCTCGGCTATAGTTTCCCTGTGTTGAAGCAAACCGAATGGTTTGGGCCTCGCATAAACGGGGTCAATTGTATTGTTTCCAGCCACTCTTTGGCTTCAATAGTTGCACTTCGACCTATCGCTTCCATTTATGCACGTATTTTTTTATTGTTCTATAGATACGACCATTACAGGAAGAGAGCAAACGCTTAATGTTTCTTCCTCATAACCACACGTGTCAGGGAGGTGATCCCGTGGATCATTCGGAAAGGTGAAACATATTGTTGAATTGTTCCAGCGAGCGCGTGTATGCAACTCTGGAAACGATCTCGTTCGCAAAACGTTTGCACTTGGCTCCTCGCTTTAGTCACCCCTGTTTCAGGCAGTGCTGAAACGTCACTTTACTTTCAAGCTATGTAACAACCAGCTGGCCTTTCATTACCTGGCAATAAACATACACAGTGGCGTACCAACTCGTTCGCGAGCACGGGGCTGGCGTAGCTCTCTCTGTCCGCCGTATATATATATATATTATATATATATATATATATATATATATATATATATATACACACCCCGCACCTCCACCAGATGTCACGTTTTCGTGACGTCGACGAAGGCAGCAGTCAGCACGTCGAGATGCAACTCCTTATTAGGCCGAACTTGTGGCCGAGAAACTGAAAGCAATACACTGATAACGGCGAACAGAGCGTCGACCGTCGATCAACTGACAAGCGGTCAAGCGCGTCGGCTTTTATACAGGCGCTATGGAACTTTCCAGCAATATCGCTGGTGGCGGCGTTATCTCTCAACAAAGCTGGCACATTCGCGTGAGGCGCGCAATCTTAACAAAACGATCTACTAAAATCGTGATGCTTCTCGAACACTGCTTCGCGGCCAGCGTCGAGCGTTGATAACCGTCCTTGCTGGTCAAACTCGAACACATCAAAATAAAAGAAGAAGCGGGCGTGGCAATATATATATATATATATATATATATATATATATATATATATATATATATATATATATAATTTTTGTAGTCATGCTCAGAGCATCTGCTCGTAAAACGACGCAACAACATGACACGTAAGTGATCCACCGCGTACTTACCACGTACGCATGACTGCGTAAAAAATAAATAATAATGAACTATTTTCACTACGGCATATCATTTGTCATTGGTTCTTCGCTATTCTTCAAAATTTTTCAATGTGCCATAAAATCGCCTCCTTGTTACGCGACGTCACAAGTCAGCGAAAACTCGTTAAAATGAAGTGTGCACAATAAGCAGTACATTACTGTGCTGAACAATAACTCATTTTTTTACGGAATAGCCAGACAGCGTCTCTTTATGAACGTAATTTAAGAATCCTGCCCGCCAGTCACATTGGCAGCCACTACTTATATAAATCCATCTCGCCCGCTGCTATGTGTATAATAGACACTTTCCGTTGTGGTATAAAGATGTTGAGCTGTTCTTGCGCGTGTACAACTCTCTGTGAACTTGCTGACAAAGAGGTAGAGAGAAAAATGAACAATATTAGGAACGTATACACAATCCTTTGCAGGTGGGCAGCCTTCTTAGTCTAGAAAACCGTGGACGCTGATCATCTCCCTGGTAAGGTAGATCAAGTAACGGGGCAAGCCGTCACGATCGCTGCAGGCTACCATATGACAAGCAAGGTGAAGCAGGGTAATGGGAGAGTAAAGTGGGAATCTATTTGAGCTGTCCTGGTTAGGCACAACCAAAATACTGGACACTTCTGCACACTCATCTCACCGCAGCTTGGATATAGAGCAGTGGCGACGCTATTTGTTTTCAAAGAAAGAAACTGAATTTCCTGAGAAAGGAGAGTGTTTGATCGGACTATAAAAGGTTTACTGGTTCCCGCCTATATTTGCGTCGCCGATTACTTAAATTTCAAGCCCGGCAGAACAAAACAAAATCATGACAGATGGCTGTAATGTTGCTGCTGAGCGACAGCCTCCTCTGAAATGCTCGAGCGCAAGGCGCGCAAGCGTGGAATAGGCAGCCCGCACGGCAGGTAACCTACAGTTCGTGGTCATGAAACACGGAGGACAGTCGTCACAGCAGAATCGTAGGACAAATTTCATTACATAATTACGTTATTGCTGCGTTCAAGTAAAACTTTGCCTGACTTGGTAGTTTCCCAGTCTGCAGCCGACAAAAAAAATCACAGCATATCCACGGAGTGAATGATGATGAGTGGGCGAAGCTGCGGAGGTTCATCGGTAAAACGTGAATCTTCCGTGAATTCTGCCCAGTACATCATCACGAACGTGAGATCGGGCGCGTTTATACTAAAGGTTCGATGAGCTATGACGACTTGCAGCTCACTTTAATTTTACATGTACGCTGTGAATTTTCATTGTTTAGAAAACCATTGCTTTAGAAAACATCTGGCGTCTTTCGTTAAGCAGCTGGCGTCTTTTCTTTTTGCTTTAGAAACATCTGGCGTTCTTTCGTTTTGCTTTTACAAAACATCTGGCGTCTTTCGTTGGTTTATTTCATCAATCAACGGCGTTTTGAACAAAATTTTTATTGTTTAATCACGCACAGGAGAAATGTCACCAGGCACTACCTTGGAGGTAAAGAATGGCTGCTAATGGGAATGAGAGACAGAAGAAGTCGGCTTTTAGCTAACGCTGCGATTTTTTTATTGTTCGACAACGCACAGGAAAAATCTCCCACCGGCACCACCTTGGAGGTCAAAGCGTAAGACTGGTTACGCACTACGACTACTACGACTACGACTACGACTACGAGGGACGAACGGGTGCCGCCTTAAGGAGCTTCGCCCCTAAAACCACTGTCGGAAGTGGGGGGGGAGGGGGGGCCTCCGCCCCCTAACAGTCCTCAGTGGGGGGGCTGGAGCCCCCTTGCCCCTCCAGTAGATACGCCTATGAACATACACCAGCTCGAACATTAGTTACGCTCTATTGCATTCCTCCACATGGGGCGAAATGGGCTCGGCTGCTCACCGGTACCAACCGCGCATTTCGACGGCGATGCACGCTAGAGCACTGCACGGGCCCGGGTCGGCCCGGAAGCCCGACCCGGCCCGCGGGCCGGGCCGGGCCGGGCCGGGCCGGGTAAGGGATTGTTGGATCGGGCCCGTGATCTTCGGGCTCGGGTCGGGCTCGGGCCTGAGCCAGGCCCGTATTAGGCCCGGGTCTCATACGTATCTGTATAATTGCGTGTGTACGTTGTTTGGCTTTGTTTTTGTTTTTTGTGGGGTTTAACTGTCCGAAGCGACCCAGGCTATATGAGACGCCGTCGTTGAGGTCTCCGGGTAATTTAAACCACCTGGAGTGCATTGACGTGCACAGAAATTGCGCAGTACAAGACGTCTACAATTTTGCTCCATCGGTATGCTACACGTAATTTCAAGAAACGCCTTTTCAAGAAATGCCATTTTCAAAGATCGAAGGCGGTCACACGAAGACGACGAGACAGCCACCTTCAGGGAACAGCGAGGACGGTGGCTCACTCGCTAATGGGTGTGCGTCGCTTTGACAGATCTATGGCACTGCAGTGGCGGTGACTCGGGGAAGAAGGGTGGGACAAAGAACCTTCTTGTTTTGCACACGAAAACGTAGTGTACGTTGGGTGCAGTTTCCTGCCGAGGAGTGAACACGACAGCTTTAATTTATGTAACGCTGCCCAGCCTGGTGTATTCCTCCCAGAAGCAGCTAGAGCACGTTTTTTTTTTTTTTTGTCATTGCATTGTGCAATAGATGAAGTTTGCAGGAGACTTGCTACTTTTACTCAACAGCCCTAGCTCGTACGCAGTTGATGTAGACTCAAACTAAAAATGTCTGCCATGTTTATTTCTCCCACTTTATGGAGGTATTTTGTAGTCGTTCTTTGAAATGCAAAAATAAGATTGCGTGGTTAGCACTGCGTGCGTACATGAAGCAGCCAGCTATGGCTCCAATTATATTTTATATTGTCCTGCAATTATTTCGCAAGAGTGTTACGGGCGTAATTAACCGAAAGTATACACAGTACCAGTGAAAGTCGTGACACTGAAAGAAGTTCCTTAAACAAACTCTTGATAATATCTGGTGTGCGGCAGGTATCTTCACAATCACCGAAGGTTGGACAGTGTCTCCTTTATGCTCAAGGTACAAGTAGCTGAAAGGGCCGGGCAGGGCCCAAACCTTTCGGGCCCGGGCCGGGTACGGGCCACAGTTAAGAACACCGGGCCGGGCTCGGGCGGGCCGGAACATGGCGTTTTCGGGCCGGGCCGGGCCCGGGCCGGAAAAATCGGCCCGTGCAGTGCTCTAATGCACGCCCAAGAAACCGGAGCGCTAAATGCTTTAGCGCTCCATCCACTGAGTTGATTGAGAACAAGCAAACACAAAGTTCATAATTTTCTTAGGTTGAAATACGGATGCAGCGCTTGCAAAACACATGTTGTCGAAAACTGTGATCTAAATAAACGTATCTATGCCTAGCTTTTTTTTTATTTGCTATACATATCGTTGAATGAAACATGCTCAGGAAATGAACTCCTTTTTTTTACATGAGGCTGATCCACTTAAAGCGGAACTGATAAGGCACTCGTTTGCTGCTGATAATAACGTAAACCTACAACGGCATTTTTTTTATTATTCTGGAGTGAATGCTTGATGTAGCGCTAATAGATATGCAACACCTGTAATGAGGTCGTTTCAGTTGATTGATTGATTGATTGATTGATTGATTGATTGATTGATTGATTGATTGATTGATTTTCATGGCGCAAGAACTACTGACACTCGGAGAGCGCCAGTCACATTACCAAGGCTGTGGTGGGATAAGGTACGCACAGAGACCCTCTTTGTGCAAGCAATGAAATCGATGAGGGTGGCAATTTTGCTATTGCATGATACTTGATGGTAGCGCAGGCTAAGGACAAAGGCAAAAGTAAGACACAATCGACACAACACAGCGCTGTGTTGTGTCGAGTGTGCCTTTTTTTTTGTCCTTGTCCTTAGCCTCATCAAGTATTATGCCTACAAGCGCCATGTCGGGGTACCCATTAACAAAAGAAATCAAACCTTCCGCATTGGAAGCTCCATACTATTTCGCCACCGCTGAAAAGGTAGCACTTAATGCTTCACGTGGACTCGTTAGTGCAAGGGCCAGAAAAGCACTGCATCTATAATATACAGTGCCCACAGTCTACACATCGTGCATTACACATCATTTTTAAAAGCCGTTCATTGTCAACTGCTCAAAAGTGGGTCATTGCCATAGCTGGGTATAGCGGCATTTGCTGACGGTATACGGAAGTGTGTGTCCACAGAAGAGCTGTTATGCTCGCCGGCAGTAGTTCGCGATGTAGACCAGAAATTATCATCATCATGGCGGCGCGGCCACGTCAAGCCAAGTTAAGCATAGCTGTGCCTAGTTAAGCCAAGTTAATCTAGCCAAACCTAATTAAGCCTATTTCTGCATGGGTATACCTAATTACCTAAGCATAATTAAGTTAATTAAGGGGAAGCCGAATTAGGCCTAATGAAGCCGAGTTGAGATTCTGGTGTGTCGAATCATACAGAGCTAGGCAAGACGAGTCTAAGTTTTGTTATTGGGCTAATTAAGCTATAATTAAGCCTAGGTTGGCTTTGGGTGAAAGCTAATCGAAACCAAGCCTCGAATACGCAAATTAGGCCAAATAAGCTAATTAGCCTAATTAGTCAATTAAGATAATTACGATATTTGGTGCTGTGATTGCCAAGTGATTCGCAATGAAGCCCGATCGATACCTAGCCAATACTCGTGATTAGAGGTGCGCACGGGCTCCGGGTAGCCCGAAAGCCCGACCCGGCCCGCGGGCCGGGCTCGGGCCGGCCGACGTATTTTCACCTCGGGCCCGGGCCGGGCTCGGACTACTTGGAATTTTATCAGGCCGGGCTCGGGCCCGGCGCAAAGCCCGACTCAAGCCCGAAATAGAGAGAAGGAGCGGGAATTGTTTTCCAGCATGCATACAGCGCCTTTTCCGCGACCGCCCTTTACCGCTTTTCCTTTCCATTCGCTACTTTAAACAAAAGGGGAGCAGGTAAAGCACTGCCTCTGTTGCACTCCGACAAACAGAGAAGTAACACCACCTGTGCTAGTGACGGCACCACGCGACTGTTCCGCGTTAGATTTAAGGCCAAATCTCATATGAGTGAAAATGCACGCGACAGCGACGAGCGACCCGACGTAGATCGCCTTCGTGCAAGCTGATGTTTACATGGGCATACCCCATACATGTGACGGCTTTGGCGAGTGAACTCCATTGTTGCTGGCATGAGGCCGTCTACTCGTGTAGCAAAAGTGCCGCGAACATGTTCGTCGTGTGTCGTTTGATCATATTTGATATGCTCAATAGAATGCCAAATTACCGGAAAACGAAGTTTTGTTTTCGCAGCGGACCTTCAAAAAGCCGAGCCGGGCCGGGCCGGGCCCGGGATTGTTTTCGTACGTCGGGCCGGGCCGGGCGGGCTCGCAGCCCTTTGCCGTCGGGCTCGGGCGGGCCTTCAACAAAGTCAGCTGGCCCGGGCCGGGCTCGGGCTCGGAAATACGGCCCGTGCACAGCTCTACTCGTGATTTACATTGTGATCAAGTGATCCCTTCGTGCATCGACGCGTGAATGTACCTAGTCAAGCCTGGACCAGCTTACTGCCGACCAGCTCAGCTCTGCCCCAGCCTTGCGCGAGTCAGTGCAAGCTGCGCAAATTTTATTCAGGGTGGTCACGCTAGAGTCTTAGTGATGCGAGATGGTTACAAACCGCGCTTCATTATTCCGGATAGCTTCCAGCTTAGTATTAGTAGCAAGAGACTCGTAGACAACTTGCTGTGCGGAGGAGGAAAAGACCGCCTACTCAACTGGTAGTGTTTAGTGTTTAGAACATGACGGCAGACAGCATGCCTAGGCAACCCAGGCTCCTCTGACACTGCCGTTAGTTGCATAAACTCTGATCCGGGACTATACGAACAATAACTATTGCGGAGTAGGCTCTCTACCGTTGCCAGAATTGTTCAAGATGGCAGCATCCGTCGACAATAATAAATTACTTGGTGCTCACACCACCTGTAATCTTTCATGGAATATGCGGGCCGAATACATGAATAATAACGGGTAGGTGGATCGGCAACGGGCGAGCGCCGATCGGTAAAGTCCCCCTCTCTCGCCTCGCGACACCGACGCTCCGCGCTCGCTGGGTTTCAGATGCGTGCTCCAGTCCCCCCCCCCCCTCTCTCTCGCCTCGCGAGGCTGACGCAGGCAGCGTCTGCTAGCGAGTTTCTTGATTGAAAAAGTCGACTGCTCGCGCTGCACAACCGTTCACTGACCACCCCATATATATAGGTACTGGATTTTGACCTCCAAAATAGTGCCTGTGTGAGATTTCTCCTGTGGGTGATTAAACAATAAAAATTCACAGCGTACATGTAAAATTAAAGTGGTCTGCAAGTCGTCATGACTCTCATCGACCCTTTAGTATAAACGCGCCCGATCTCACGTCGTTGATGATGTACTGGGCATAATTCACGGAAGATTCACGTATGGCAAGTGTCATTGGTAGAAGGCAGTCGTTCGATTTAGTGCGACGACGTACGCTAGGGAGACCGTTGTAATAAAATCCGCTCGCTGTTGGCGCGCTTTCACTTCCGCTCGGAGTATTCACGGTTTACCGATGATTCTCTCCGGAGCTTCGCCCCACTCATCATCATTCACCCCGTAGATATGCTGTGGATTTTTTCCACTGGCCCATCATCCCTGAGGTTAACACTCTATAAAATCTTGGTGTGCTCTAAATTAGAGGACGCATGCGTCATATATGGGATCATACTCATCCATTCAAACTCTAGAAGCCATTAAGATCCCGCTGCATGCGCCATCGAATGATTCCCCTCATTCCAGTGTCACGTGTATGACGTAAACCTGAAGCTTGCCTGACCTTTAGTGGTGCCGAAAATCATCTGGCCTTGATCTTTTTCACAAAATCTACCATTACAGCAACGACTTCAAGGGCGTCCTCTTTCATCCTCATCGTTGCATATGTACAATGAGTGATCATTGGTACAAGCTGGGCCTACCGTCTTTTCGCACGAGCCAAGAACAAGTGTCGCCTCGAACCACCGATAAACGAAGGTCGCCTTGTAATATTTTTGTGTTTGTTAATTTGTAACTACACGTTTTGCTATTCTTATGCTCTTTCGGTCCTATGTTTAATAAATAAATCAACAATTCGGAGGGTCTCTGACACTATCGCTAAGACTCGAAGGTTAGTGGCGTCAAAGACCTGAGATGAACGACGGTCGTGCTTCCTCTGGCGGTGCACGCCTCTTGTGACATCGGCTACGGAGTAACGCAGCCACGAATGCAGCCTTCGTTGCTGCCCGCATCAATTCGCTGCATAAGCATCGCTTAGACGTTGTCGGTGACTTGAATAATACTTTCTATGCATGTCTTTAAAACGTCATATGCGCCTTCAAGTTGTTATGCTTGCCTCCCTTGACAGCGGTTCGTGACCGAGAGGCATTGACCGCCCTCGAAAGCCGCCCCAAGTCAAGCGGGACACGAAGCTGTTGTCAGGCTGCTCTAACTGATTCGGCTCGAAATGGGCTGCAGCTACAGCTGCCCGTAAGAGCTGATACAACATATTTTCACCATGCTGTGCGAAATTTTGCTTCTGAGGCAGAAAAATGTATATGTCAAGCGCGTTACACATGGCTGCCGCTCAAGTGTAGGACATTGAGGGAACATGGCTTTTCATTATTAAACGGGAGCCGTATAGAACAGAAAATGGTAAGCGTCACATTGAGAGATCGGCAGAATGGCTCAGGGATACGGCAGGGGCTTACATCAAGAGCAAGGAATGGCCACGTATGCGATGGTCAGTTAAGGAACAGAAGGGTTACCAAGGTATGGGAAACTAGATGTAGTGACGAAATTAGGACGTTCGCAGGGATAAAATGGAATCGGCTCGCGCAATATGGCGGTCACTGGGAGAAGTCTGCGGTGGCTGAAAACGATGATGATGGAATTATATATATATATATATATATATATATATATATATATATATATATATATATATATATATATATATATATATATATATGCATGGAGTAATCATTATTCTGCGTCCATTTTCATTAGTCTTGATGAATTTAAAAGAAAACGGTGCCGACAGCAGGGATCGGAAAGTTTTTGCTTTGTATACGTGTTTTTCAACATTAACGTTCAGTAAAGCATGATTACGCGCGTCAGTAACGTGACTATCGTTAACGCTATCAAAAGTGATCATGACGGGAATGCTTCGCACAGAACCAGCATCGTAAACATAAGTCTCGCCACTTCGAAATGTTGCTTTCCTTGAAGAAAGCGGCGTATCTTACTTTTGAGCCGCTAAAGGAAATTCTCAAGAGAGCGAAACAAGGGAGATGCAAAGCGGTGGTCGCATTTCAATCACGTGGCTTAACCCGTTACACGAGCAACCGGATATTGTGCTCGGTGTGTATTTCGCATTTCAACGCCACACATTGTTTTCAAGTTGCGTGAAGTAATTACTGCCGATCAGTAACACGGCAAATATCGCTCTATATCAGATGTTGAAGAATGGCAGACTGGGCTTGTTGGTTTAACATATTTGAAGTTTAAGGTGCGAAATGGCAAAGAGGGCCACCTCGCGATACACTGCCGAGATTGTCATTGCGTTCCTGACTTTAGCGCCTGCGCGGTAGTCGGCCGAAGCCCCGATAAATCAGTACGACTAATTATTGAGGCCAAAAAAATAATCGAATCAGGTGATCTATGCGTCAGCATTGCCACCATTTCATTATCGCCAAAAGAGTTACGCTACTTGAATGCGACTGCGCATTGAGTCACGGTGACGGCGCGCGTGGTGTATAAATATGTCCTGTGCTCTTTCGAAATAAATCTTTGTTGGAAGTGGCCCTCCGTGTGTGTGTTCCTTAGCTTCGTCCGTGTCTTATTCGCGCCTTAAACTTCAAATATACCAGACGGTGGCTTCGTGGTAGCTGATGGTCCAAAGCGGCCATTTGGCGCCACGAAGTTGGGAGGTATTGGAGCAAAGCGACCAGCATTCATTTTTTCTGGCTACCGCTCACCACTGCAGCACATCTTGTGGTGAGAATGACGGCGCGGCTTGCCATTTCCATTGCGGGCAGATCTCGCATACACGAACAAAGCCTGTGGAGCTGCCATAATGTCAGGCTTGTAGGTTCATGGTGCAGAGGAACCAAAGGCCCTTCCTCCTCTTGCGGTCTGCGCAAGCATTGGCACTGGACGGTGTGAAACTACTCGTGAAATATTTGCAGTGTTTAGTTTCCCGCTTCTCACGGCGGTGTGCCTCGTTGAAATTCCCTTTTTTTATGTCCGTTGCTGTGACAAAACTCCGAGCATACATCGACACACACCAACAGGTAGCGATGTCAATCAACTCTTTTAGATGTCGGCTCCTCCATGCCAGGGTCAGTTTGATGCACCAATGTTGCAAGCCCTAACTGACCTTCTTTCCTTCTTTAGTCTTCTAGCTCTCAGCTACTTCACGAACAGGAGGCCTATTACTGGGGTGCCACAATTTTCGCAAGAATGCAGCAGTGAATTACTTTAGGAATATCTACGGGCTGGTCATAAATGGAAGACAACGGACTGCCCTGTCCCTGACATAAAGCCTGCGCGACTGTTCATTCCAACAAGTAGATCGCGAAACTGCGTAAGGCTTAGTGTAGCCCCGCGGGGTTGTTGCCTTGTCATCTTTGTATTACGATGTAGAGCAGATAAATAGGAACAGCAAATGTTTTGCTTCCGGATACAAAGTCTTACCCTTCGCTATAACTGGCACTGGTGTAATCACATGGCAACTTATAAACATACGTAGCAAGCACTTTCCACAGAAAAACCAGAATTCTGGCACTCACATGTTCCCCCCTCATGCCTATAGGAACTCCAATTATCTTAATATTTCGCCAGCTACGCCGCCCCTTAAAATCATCAATCAGTGACATCGCCATCAGGCTTTAAGGAGTGTTGAATCTCCACTCATAAGAAATCTGTCGCATATTCAAATTTATATAATTCTTCAACATTCCCCGACGGCTGCTAGATTTCGCTACATTCAATAGGTCTTCTACTACCGTTCCGATCGCCTTGGAAACTGGCCAAAATGCTTCTGCTTAACGAATGCAGCAATAAACAACGTTTTATTGAGCACCGATCTTGATAACTTTTAATTTACGCGTAATGCTAGAACTTATAAGTTGTAAGTATGCAATCCTTGTTATCTCATCTACAAAAGCATTGCCACACAATTAATCGAGCATGACGTTTATAAAGCGTGGTCAGCAGGCCGATGTCATTTTGAATACCTTTTCTTCGAGTCCGGAAGCTTTGTGGAAACCGAATGCCATCCTGGGTAACCTCTGGTAGCCTTTGGCACCGCTCTCTTATGATCGACTCCATCGATACCGCTGACGTACCACCACGGTATACCCGCACCGACTCTGTATAACATTTCATCCCTTGTCGGCTTCGTGCTAGTCACTTGTTTTTCAATCACCCCAAGCCAACCGGCGTCTACGTGATGCGCGACATGGAACATCTTGCAGTACAAGCTTACTTGTCATTCACTGCAGCTTGATCTATAATGAAAAGTGGCTTGTCTTCATCCTCAAAAATAATTTCTTTGTTGGACTCTGTTCTTCTAACGCAGCTCTATAAAACATCTACGTCAGGCACTAAAATCCGTTCCTCAAGAATCTCGAGCCAGTGTCAGTGCGCCAGCACGTGCGCTCGACACCATACGCTATGCTTAGAGCAGCACCTCACGGCTTGTGCAGTACGTTTCCTCCTGATGTCATTTGATCACAAAACGGACAAAGCTCTGTAGAGGCATTACCGGCGATCGCATTCGATCCTAGAGCCAAATGTAAAAAAGGCATTAAAATGGGGACATTGCACCGTGCTCAACATTGCCCTTGGTGTACCTCACGTTGCCCTGCTGTATCACTAAAGTTGCTGCATAGTGGGTCGTCCATCTGCTTAACTAGGACAAGGAATTTCCATCAGAGTCATTCCTCAAGTAGATGTTATCTCCGTTAACTGTTGCAACTCATTATCGTTAGACGACACTCGTTCAGTTTTTAGACAATATGAGCCATATTTAACGGCCCATTTTAAAGTATACCTTTATTTGATATGTTAATTCTATGTGCGTAAAATGGCGATAATTCATTTTTTTTGTACATGTTTCACTAATATTATAAACCCGAATGGGTATGCAATATGCGTAAATAATAGACCATAACGAGATTTTTAGTTCATTGTAGTCACAGTGACGAAAAATAAAATGGTAGTGGGATAAGCTCTGGCACCCATAACATCCGTATGACACGCGCGAACCTGTGTCATTCAGCCACTGCAGTGGCCCTCCTCCCGCATACTTCATTGCACGTGCATTATATATATATCTTGCCAAGCGAGTATTAGCCAACGCCACTCGCCGCCGGACTTGGTAGCAACCGACTGAGCCCTCTATTTATCAATAAAGTTTTCCGGACTTAACAAGCAGGCACCAAGCATGCACCGAGAGGCTTAAAGCTCCTCCTTAGTGCTATCTATTTAAACTTGGTACAAAATATTACGACAGCGATGTCGTCATACTCGTGGAAATGCTTTGCTATATATTGTTAGCACTTGCTGTATATTGCCTTGTACTTGAAGTTTGCTCGATTGGTAGCTCTTTGTCATCTGAATTAGTTTTAGACACACACACGCGCGCGCGCGCGCGCGCGTATGTGTGTGGGTGTGCGCGCTTAGTGAGATAGAGCTTCGTATACGAGTAAACAGAAAATAAATGTTTTTCATAACGAACACTGTCTAAAACTAATTCAAATGACAAAGAGCTACCAATCGAGCAAACATCAAGTACAAGGCAATATACAGCAAGTGCTATCAATATAAAGCAAAGCTTTTCCACATCAATATAAAGCAAAGCGTGGCTTTTGGTACCAGACGCCATAAACGTTGCAGTTGAGCAAGTAACCATTTCTACGACTAATCCACTGCGGGCGACATTCGTGGCAACAGCTCTATTGATCTCCGTGTAGTGATCGAGGTGGCTGACTTACTAGACATGCTGCAGTCGAATTTAGTCAGCATGAACCTTAAATAACATTCTGCGAAAGCAGTGCGTTCATCCGCGAACCAGTTTCTTTTGTACACGGCGAAGATGGGCCTTTCCATGTGGCAACAGAAACCAGAAAGGAGGCACGAGGGAAGAAGGGGAGTGGCTTCGACGTTCGTTCTGTTCCGCTGCCTCGAACGGCTATGCATTTCTCCGGAATATATATTTGGAGACGCTTTCAAAATGTCTTGTTCTATGTCCGCTGACTTGCTGCTTCCCGAATTAACTATCCTATAATGTGAAGAGATCATGCCACCAGTGTCTCGATGCCAAAAACGCGTAGTTTTTCTCTTATGAAGGACGATAGCCCAACCTGTGAAACATGCGGCAGTGATGAGGCCTTCGAGCACTTTCAAGTGCTGTGTGCCGTGGTTGACAGGCAAGGCAATCGGCCGTGCCAGGTGTGGAAAGCTACTCGCGCCACCGGAGCCACTCACCGTGTGCAGCCGTCGCCAGGACACAGAGGAGCGCGGCGAGCTGCGATCGCCGCATGGCTGCTGCCGACTGCGCACCGGTCGTCCACACGAGCAGTGGAGGTCCTTCCTCTTGCCCTCTTATACGCGGCCAGTGGCCCCCACGAGGGAACCCCCTCGCGACGCTCTCCGCGCGCGCGCGGACTGTCGTGCGCAGTACTAACATCTCGGTCAGCCGCCTTCGGAAATATCCTGTGCTGCTTGCGTCCACTGCACGTCCGTGGTTTATCAAGGCGCGCTGCTCTGTTGGCCAGGACGCACTGAAAGGACCAAGTCTCGTCATAGCGTCGATGGATAAGAATGCGTTGACGGCTCGGCAGACCTCAGCTCACCAGGTTCACCTCGCAGGAAAAACGCGATCCTGTGAGGGCCGTTGTTATGCCGTCGCTCGGTGCTGCGCAAAGTGTTTCTGAAAAGGTCTGTTTCTTTCCTAGCTGAACCGCACGGACACCGTATGTGATCACGTAGCAGCAGCTAGTGAATGCAATCGTGACAGCTTTGTGCTTAACGTGCCGCATTTTAACTCATTTTGAGAAGAAACACCGAAGCGTGTATAGAACCGAATAAACACGAACGGCAATTTCACACGAATTCCTACCCAATAGATGAGTGATCTCGAACGATTCAAAAACGTTCTTTCCTGACATCTTATCAGCGGATGTACACTACGTTGAACAACTACAAAGAAAACGCATTGCAGTAAACAATTACTGAAATGACAATAATAAATTGTGCAGTTTTACGTGCCAGGATCATGACACGCGTCCGTAGTGCGGGACTCCGGATTCATTCGGGGCACCTGGGGCGCTTAACTTGCAATGCGCCTTTATCGAAATGCGGCCGCTGGGGCCAGACAATGAAGCCCTGAGCTTGTCAAAATGTACACGGTGAACTGCCGAGGAACTGCCCACGAAACACAAGAAAAGCTAGACAACTTCTACTAAACATCTGGAAAGGAAACTCCAAAAGTATATTAGAAGTTTAGTTGAGATGTTATTTAGACGTAAGCAGCTTGAAAACTTCCTGTAGCTGTGCTAACGCCACGTTATTAGAAGTCTAGAAAACTGCTTACAAGAATTCTAAAAAACTTCTTACTAGATCATTTTAAGAGCTTTTTTAGACATTTATTTTTCATGCAAACCAGCTTGTTGAGGAGCTTGCCCTAGTCAATTCGTTGCATCATGCCAGCCTTTTGCAGTCACGTTTTTGCTGTTCACTGTCAAGCGTAATAGGTGAGGGGATGCCTGTGTAATATGGCATTAGGTTTCTTTCTGGACCTTCTCTAGCGAGTAGAATTGATAATTCAAAAAGGCAGAAGTTCAGGGGAAGATGGAAGCTTGAAGAGGTAAGAAATTATTGCACACGGGGTGTCGCTGGAGCCATTTCGACAAGCGCACTTGTCAATTCACAGCTTTGAAGAAGACAAGTTTGCTTGTCGAAGCGCTGACTCCAGCGACACCCCTTGTCAAAGAAATTCTCTTCTCCTTAAGCTTCCATCTTCCCCTGAACTTCTGCCTTTTTTGAATTATCAATTCTGCTCGCTAGAGAAGCTCCAGAGATAAACCTGATGCCATATTACGCAGGCATCCCTTTACCTATTACGCTTGACAGTGAACAGCTAAAAGTGATTGCAAAACACTGGCAGGATACAACGAATTGACTAGCGTGTTGCTGGAGCCAACATTTTGACAAACTAACTTGTCTTCAAGTTCCAGCCTTGAAGAAAAGTCGGCTTGTCGAAAACAGCTCCAGCGACACCCGGTCTGTGTTCAAGAATGTTTTATCTCAGCAAAATTGGTGTTCTTCTGGCCAAAGAATTAGTTAGTCCTGTTTATTCAGACATGACGTTGCCTTAATTCATTGTGCTCAACATATCTAAGCATTTTGATGTCGGCCCATTTTCATTACTTGTGTTTTATAGAATGCGTTATACCGCGCTTCCAAAAAAAAAAAGCGAAATTCCAACATATGTTGTTGGTCATGCATAACCTTTATTGTAGCAATTCCAAACAATATGTTGGTCACTTGACAGGCTGGAGCAGTGGGATTGATGACTTTGTTCAAGAACCTGCACGCTAATAATAATATCTGGGGTTTAACGTCCCAAAACCACGATATGATTATGAGAGACGCCGTAGTGGAGGGCTCCGGAAATTTCGACCACCTGGGGTTCTTTAACGTGCACCTAAATCTAAGTACACGGGCCTCAAAGAACCTGCACGCAAAAGGCACAGTAAAGTACAAGGTGTCTCAATCAGACATGTATCAGCACAACAAAAATCGGAAGGCTGTCTTGGCAAACACACGAGCACAGCAGCAATACTTTGCTAAATTATCGAACATTTGTAAACGCCAATAGGAGCAGTTCAATGGCTTATTTTGTCTCAATGAAGTAAATTTAATATGTTAAAGAATCTTGGGTAGGCAATATTTAGAGTTCCTCCACAGTGGTCTGTGTCAATAATATCGTGGTTTTGGGAATACCGGGAATTCTAATTTCATCCTGCACACA
The DNA here is from genome assembly GCF_013339695.2 of Rhipicephalus sanguineus. Taxonomy (NCBI): domain Eukaryota; kingdom Metazoa; phylum Arthropoda; class Arachnida; order Ixodida; family Ixodidae; genus Rhipicephalus; species Rhipicephalus sanguineus. Next base: position 310,908,986 of record NC_051176.1, on the reverse strand, counting down.
AAAGGCACGATGAACCAAGCAAATGTTTCTGTCAAGCATGCACCTACACCAGCATAACAAAGAAACAAATAAAACGAAACAAGAGGCTAGTTTAGTTAAACGACAACGAACGCCGTAGCACAGGGCGACATTGGTTTAGGGAAAAATTCTCCGTAGTTGGTAGCACATGCTAAGAATTTTTTCGCATAACCAACACAAGAACAAAAATGGAGAGACACAACATGTGCACTAACTTTCAGTAGAATGGTTTATTGCACACGATGCAAACAGTTGCACAATGCCGGTGCACTCACACTGCACCAAGAAGCGATGCACCGAGATTTGTCTTTTTCCATTGCATTTTTAGATATACATAACACTCATAAGCTCACAGACTACTGCACATTCCAGATAGTCTATTCTTTAGCTGACAAGGACAGGGACAGAGTACTAACAGGAGTGGTACAGATCTTTGCGATTTTGGCAGCTTATAGTATTATCAATCTCGTTAGTTAAGCTCGGTTGATAAAACCCTTGAGTTCTGCAAGAAAGGTTTACACCCACACGCTCTACAGGACAATGCAAGCCACCCATCATTGGCTTTATTTGCAAGATTACAATGCTCCCTTAACCTATCATTCATGCAGCTGCTTGTTTACACGACATACTGCTTACTGCAGGAAAGAGGTATCTGATAAGCGACAGTTTTTCCACATTCCACAAACCGCATTCTATGTCGTTTCTGGCCAGCAGTTTTCTTCGGTGCTTGGCTGCTAATTCTGCAAATCGATTTCAGCTTTCATGGAGCGGAAAACTATTTGTACGTTAGCAAGTGACATCAACCTTATTATATAGTGCAAAATTTCGTGCAAGTGTGGCACAACAGCTATTCCTTTTTGAGCAACATCACTGTTGGAACGGCAGATAGTAGAGCAATGGAGTGGTAGTTCCTAATCAGGCCCTCTGCGACTAACAACTTTGTTTGAGTGACGTGTTGTGTGTGAATCTTTCCAATGTGATATGTGTCCCGTTGAGTTGTTGCGCTATTCAACTACAGAATAAAAATGTTGGCATCACGTGCTAATGTGCGAGTAGTTTTTTTCAGCTCCATGCAAGCTGAAATCGATTTGCAGGATCAGCACTCAAGCACCAAAGACAACGACTGCCTGCAAGAAACAACACAGCACACAGTTTGTGGAATGCAGAGAAGCTGTCATTTATCAGATACCTCTTTCATGCGGTAAGCAGTATGTCGGGAAATGGGGCACTGCAGGAATGATAGGTTAAGAGAGCATTTTTAAAAGAGGCGAGCGAATGTTGGGTGAGTTAGTGTCTCGACAGAGTAAATACCATCGTAAGTAGCGCAACTAGACAGGACAACAGTGTTCGTCTGTTCCTTTTTGTTGTCCTGTCTAGTTGCGCTACATACAATGGCATTTATAAGAGAGCATTGTAATCTTGTAAGCAAATGCAACGATGGACGGCTGGCGTTACAGTGTAGAGCAAGGGAGTGGGAACCTTTCTTTCAGAACACAAAGGTTTTATCAGCTAATACAGTTTAACTAATGAAGTTGATAATAGAAGCTGCAAAAATTGCAATAAGGGGTACCAATTTTGTTAGCACTCCTCGACTGTCCTTCTCGAATAAAGCATTGACTTTCATGAACATGGAGTAGTTCGCGAGGCGATCAGTATGCCGAATATTTTGCTAAAATAAAGCGGAAGAAGACAAATCTCTCTGCATGGCACCTTGGTTAAGCTTGAGGGCACCACCCCATTGTCTATAAGTGGCTCGTGTGCAATAAACCATTTTTTTAATGTTAGTGCACACATTGTCCCTCTTTTTTCGGCTTTGTGTTGCTTATGTGCTAAAAATTTTTACCAAGTAGGTTGAGGTCACTTATGAGTACAGAAAATAAGATACTTTGGAAATTTCAACCACAAATACACACAAGCACAACAGCAAAACCTAGTTAACAGTAGAAAACGTTAACAGCCAAAGGAAAGTGCAGTTGCACAGTTGATATTGCCCACACAATGCGCTTAAATTTAGGTATGTTTCAGAATCCCCGGTAAGCAAAATCAAGGATTTCCTCCACAACGGTGTGCATCACAATCATGTCGTGGTTTTGGCAATACTCAGAATTTTATTTTTATCCTACACGCAAATGGCACAATGAAGTCAGCCAAGCATGTGCGTGCAACAGCTTACCCTATGTCTTTAAGAAATTATGGCAAATCGGAAAATTTTCGAAGCATATGTTTTGACGCCTTCTGCACATCCTTCTACAGGCCTCACAGCAAAGTTACTTGAAGACGGGCATGAGCTGGCGCTCTCACGTATAATTCGTTCAGGTGACCTGTCGGCGAATTCAGGTGACGCGCTTTCACATTCATTACCCTCAACACAGATGCGACATAGCCAGGCACGCTATCTACGCTTTCAGTAGTTGAGTTTTGTGCTGAAAGGTTACTTTCATTATTTTGCACTGAAGCGGTCTGGTGAAAAAGCGGCTCAACTGTCGGCGATTTGCCGACGCGATATGGAGCCGATAGCTTTTTTTCTTTCCATGGCAGACCCTTTCGCGCGGAAAGCTAAAAATGACACTTACGTTTGTTGGGTGTCTGGAAGACAAAGAGGTCCTGGAGTTTTGACACGAAAAAATAGCAGGACGAACAAGAAGCACATTTCGAAAAGACGGAGAAAGGATATTCAACTTCATAAGCGCTTGAAACTATACCGACAATACTGCGCAGTTATCGTCGGCGGCTTCGGTGGAGAGGGAGCGAGGGCGCCAGAGTGGCGTCACGGCCAATGAGAGGGCACAACACGATGACGTAAAATGACGAAGTGTGTGGCGACATGTCGTCTCGACCATGGCCTCCGAGATGGCGGGCGCGCCCGCCCATCTCGGAGGCCATGTCTCGACTCTCGGCGGCGGGAGGAGGAGGCGAGGTTGAGGAGAGGAAAATACGCTTTTCTTCCGCCTTCGCTGGGAGCGCGGCTCAGCAAGCATGGTCTGCGCGCGAAACAGGAGTGAACAAGGCCCAGCGCGGCTTTGCTCCTCTACCATGATGCCGCTTCGCGGCGGTTCCCGGCGGTTCGAGTCTAGCGGGGCCAGCAGAACGAACTAGCCGGAGATGACGCTCGAAGGGCCCGGGGGCACTCTCGGTCCCCATACATTGTATCACATTTTATTTCATCAATTAAGCGATGGTCATCGATGTTCGGCGAATGATTTTGTGTCCTTCACGTGCATGGTGGGCAAAAAAATAGGAAAATTTGGTTTACCGATCTTCACATGTTGAAATGGGGAGAAATATAAACGCGATACCCTTTGTTTTTATTGCGCATGCGGTTCAGGCGACCAATATTTGCGATTACGAACGTATACGAGCGACCGAAGTTCATATGTGCGCATTTTAATGGCAAAAGCTCTAGAAAAAAAAAATTTACTAAACGTTTTAAAAAGACTTCTTGTAAAAACGTTTTTTCAACGTCTTCTAAAAAACTTCTTGTGAAAAACGTTTATTCAACGTCGCATAATATACCTAGATGTCTGCATAGCTTTTTAGTCATTTCAAGAAGTGTTTTAGAGGTTTTGTGTTTCGTGGATGGTGACACGCGGCGATCGGTCGACTCGCTGAGAGGGGTTTCTGTCAAACTAGGCCGACAATGCCGCCAAAGAGGTGTCGGAATGTGACCAACAAAACCAGCCTGTTCGTGAAGTGAGCACCATGGGATATACGACAAAGGTCCACGCGCAGCCATGTGCTATACTCGGCGACAACTTATCTTGGCATTGGAGCGAAGGCTACGGAGGCGGGGCATCTGCACATTTGCGTTACTACGCAAGTAGTTCGGCATCTTGCAGCCGATTTCAGTTCCAGTTTCGGTTTCGCTTGCTCGCATCGCTAGAACGTTTAGCACTACGTATACATGCAGAATAGGAGTGAAATTGTGATCAGTGTGCGTAGATGCATCTACCTACTGTACTGTACATTGTCACGGGGTTGTTACGTTGACAAAGGCAGCAGTGGGCGTGTCGAAGATGAAACTCTTTATTTGGCCGAACTTGTGGCCGGGAAACAGGTCAGTCAGAGCGTCGTCTGTCAATAATTCTGACAAGTGGTAAAGCGTGTCGGCTTTTATACATGTTCTATCGAATGTTTCATCGTTATCGTTGGTGGCCACGTAATCTCTAGACTATTCGCGTACCGAGCGCAATCTTAACGGAAAGATCTAAAACAATCGTGACGCTTCTGGAACATCGCATCGCGGTCTGCGCGGAGCATTCCAAACAGTCTTTGCTGGTAAAGCCCGAAGAGAACAAAATAAGACACATGGCAATATGATGAACGCCGCCAAGCGCACACCGCAGCCTGAATACGGTGTTTGCTAGATTGTAACTCGATCACGATTGTAACGCGAGGGGCGACTTTAGGAGCAAGAATTTTGAGAAAAAGCTCGCATTGCATTCGAATAATTACGGAATGCAAGTACCATGATGCCGCTGAATTGGGTTTAGATTTAAAGAGAGCTCACGCTTAATTAAAAAGAGACTGACGCAGATTATTTTAGCAAGCTTCGCTGGTCACACACCTTAACAGAGCGTAACGGCCACCGATGTTTTTCCATCTGTACATGCAGTATGTAACGTATTGCCCATAATACCGATTGTCACTGGTAGAAAAAAAACATGGCTGATCCCTCCGTCATAGGAATCGGTATAACACGAAAGTGAAACGTGTCTTCACAGAAGTAGTGCTTATGATATATGAGAGCTTGTACAATGTCTATTCGTGTTTGGCAGCTATAGCACCGTTTGACGTGGATGCACCCATGTTGACAGCATGTCTCTATCGCGACGACTAACGCCCATGATCATGATTAAACCGTTAAGGTAGCTGACGGTGTGAACATATATTTCGACACAGCGAATCGTGAATCGCGCGTAAGGATGATATCAACAAGTTCATAATCAACATTGGTACCCGGTATGCACTTCTTCAAAGCGTCGTCAATTAAGGAGAGAAACGGCACGGTGTGCGCTTTCTAGTAATGGGTAGCCGACGCCTGTGCTCATGCATACATAAAACACACTGCACTTCAGCAACGCGGGAGGTAGAGGTTCGTAGCCTGAGCCGCAAACGCGTGCGTCCCGCTGGCCTCTGTCTCGCAGGCGCTGCTCTCGCTCCACCAAGGCACGACATTCGCCCGTCGAAATCGCGTCCTTTCTGCAACGCATATTGCAGCAGTTTTGTTAGTCGGTGCTCTCGCAATTGAAGCAGTCGGCGGCAGAGAAATGCCGTTCGTGCACGTGGAAGCTGCACTACTCCGATGAGCCGACGCACGCTAACACGAATCCAAAGGCAAAGAACGTAACGACGTAACTGCGTCAAGGGTGCCTCGGCGACGCCAGCGCGGCCAGTCTACCTCTCTGGTATCGAGACGCTTTAACCATGACCTCCGATATCACGTGCAATCTCGGAGTAAGCGCTAGTAAGTGTCGATCGTGAAGCATTACTTCTTTTCACATCTCACAGACGGCGGCACCGCCCCGCTCCGCCCGCCGCGAAAGAGAAGGTGTGAAAGATATAAGGCACGTTCGCGCCGTGCCTAGCATCTCCCGAGTTGGCTTAGTCGGTAGAGCGTCGGGCGCTTACCGTCGCGGCCGCAACGTCGTGGGTTCGATTCCCAGCGGGGTATCTTTTTCTTGGTTTTTTTCTTTCTCATCCGTTGGCGTCCATTTTATCAACGTCATATCCGTGACGGATGTACTTGGTGGACCCCGGCATAAAACACTTTCGTGTTAAAAAAACATGGTTGATTCCTCTGTCATAGGAATCGGTATAACACGAAAGTAAAAAGTGTCTTCACAGACGTAGTTGAACGTTTGCTGTGCATTGTTTCGCCCCGGGGGCAAAGTAATGAATGCTATAGCAACAAGTTGTAATGTCACGCGAAGAACAGCGAGCAGCTCAAAACTTCCAACGCGTTGCTCAAGCAGAAAGGACGCACGGAACGAACATGCACAGGATGAGCGCGAACTAACAACTGTCACCCCTCGACAGTTAGAGCGCGCTGGTCAAATACAAAGGAGGACGCACGAAACGAATGCACAAGTATACACAGGATGAGCGCGAACTGTCACAGTTGTAACTTATTTGTTTGTGACCAGCGCGCTCCTTTCGCAAAAGTGGCCGCTACAGTCAGCGAAGTGACCTTCGTGCTCTCTGTAACTTGAACGCAAACCTGCGGTGAGAGCGCAAGGCGTACAAGATAAACGCGCGCGCAGGAGCGACCACGCCCTGTAGAGGCACACGCTCATCTCAACGCGGGGGGGCGACGACATTTAAAGCGCGCTCTAGGGTGAGGACAGGCGCGTCGTCTTCTACGACGGCCGCCATTGCGAATCTCGCCGCAGCTTGGCAACATGCGAAACGCGCTACACAAAGCGCTTGCGGTGCGCGGATACGTCCGGAAATAAGTGCACGCTAGTGAGCTTTCTCTTTTTCTTTTCTTTTTTGAAGCTTGGGCAGCTTTTATTGCTGTTGTTGCCTAAATGTTTATTAAGGAAGCGTGTAATTCATGTACGCTGACGGCCTGTGCATGTGTTATGCGCTGGAGGTAGACGTAGACTGTTATGTTGAAAACCAATCCTCTTCCTTACGCCAAAAACGACAAAGTCTAAAGCCTTACCTAATTTTCTCGTAAGCTCTGCATTCCAAATACACAAATAATCGTTTAAAATGTTTGTATGCATGTCAGCAGCAGCAGTATATGTATCTGAACACACACACTTTAGTGTTGCGAAGCTACCTAAGCGCGATTAAGGTGGCTCATTTACTAAGTTTGCAAACAATTTACTCGTTTATTATAAATGGTATCATACATATTGTACACATAATAAAGGGCGGAGGGGCTGTGTGGTGCGGATATCCTGCCAAAATGAAACGAAAGCTTCCTTATCATTATTATTGCTGACATTTCTTGCTCACAATCTGTAGCCGCTACTGTATCGACACTCGAGTTGCACCTCGAGTCCTTATCAAAACGATGAATACGTTGTTGAGTAGTATGCCGTCAAACTTTGCATGCGCGCAGTATCAGTGTGTTTTAAATGCGAAGCATTTCTTAGCGAACCTCAGGCACTTTGGGCGTTTCTATCTACGTATCTATCTATCTATCTATCTATCTATCTATCTATCCGCCTACGTCGGGGCGCTCTCCTGGTCGTCTCCATAACTTCTAATGTACCATAATTGGCATAGCAGGGGATCAGTATATGACGAACACGATTCACTGGTCATGGCACGAATAACGCAAAATACCTGTCTCGTACGTCATGAAACCCTTTCTCTCAGTCACGTGTGGCACATACCCGCATACCAGAGTTTATGTTATGCGGGTATGTGCCACAGGTGATACAAAGTCTCAACCAACACAGTAAACGCGAACACACACAATGACACGTAATGAAAGTGATAATAATAACAATTGTCGGGGGTTTATGTCCCAAAACCACGATATGATTATGAGAGACGCCGTTGCGAAGGGCTCCGGAATTTTGACCATCTGGTATTCTTTAACGTGCACCGAGATCGCACAGTACACGGGCATCTAGCATTTTGCATTTATCGAAATGCGACCGCCGCGGCCGGGATCGAACCCGCGACCTTCGGGTCAGCAGCCGAGCGCCGTAACCGCTACACCACCGTGGTGGACACAAGGAAAGTGAGGAAGCTGAAGACAGAACACCTCTGGAAGACGCTCAACTACCATGCACTCATTCACTTTGTCCGCAACGCCCCGCCACGGTGGTCTAGTGGCTATGGCGCTCGGCTGCTGACCCGAAGGTCGCGGGATCGAATCCCGGCCGCGGCGGCTGCATTTTCGATGGAGGCGAAAATGTTTGAGGCCCGTGTACTTAGATTTGGGTGCACGTTAAAGAACCCCAGGTGGTCGAAATTTCCGCAGCCCTCCACTACGGCGTCTCTCATAATCATATGGTGGTTTTGGGACGTTAAACCCCAGATATTATATTTGTCCGCAACGTGGACCACGTCGATTAAGCAAAAACCGGGGTCAATGCTTCCTACAATAAATCTTCCGAGCGAACAAGGCCTCTCATCATTACCGGTGACTTCAACATTGATTTATCAAGACCCAACAACGCCTTGTCCCTATAATGCGTGAAAGACGGCTTGAATGTAGACAGCGCATCAAAACACCTCGCTGCCACGATCAGGACAGGAGGCATCATATATCATTTCATCGTAAGAGGCATCCAGGATTTCCACCAGCTGTGCTATACCTCACACTTCACTACACTTAGACACCTCGTAGCCGCGATCACGAACGGATCCGATTAACAAGCCCGGCCTAGCTGCTGGTGCTCACTGATCACGGTGATGATGAGCTTGTTCAAGAACACACGGGCTCGTGAAACGCGCGTGCATTCTCCGTCATAACAGACAAGTATAATCATAACAACTGTAACGCAACTGTCATAACTGCATCTGTGACTGTAACGTACGTGCATTGCGCCTGCCCGTGCCACTCGGCTGTGTGTCTATCCACGGGTGTTTTCCTGAATGAAGCTTAGTTGCGAGTAACGCCTGTCCTGTGCATTTGTGTTTCTTCTTTGTGCTGTTCGGATTCGCGCTATCCAGTATTGAAGAATATAAGCACTAGATATCAGCTTACCGCGTCTGGTGTTGGTAACACCCATATTGCTGCTGGCATCGTTACGCAGCTCTAAACAACCGGTTATAAAATACATATGCGACTCTTCAACATATGAGTGTGCGTATACCACTTCCACATTTCTCTAGCGTCATTTCGTAAACTTTCGCTCAACATGAAAAATTATGCCACAGTCACCATCCCACGCATGCTTCGCATAACATCGATTCCCACGGTACGTGGGATCTGCCGAATGTTTTTCCTACTTCTTTTTGTATCTGCAGTTTCTTTTTCTGCAGGTTTTCTCGCATGCCCAACTGCATGCACATATTATTGAGTGTTTCCAATACTGTTTTACACTTTGTGCGGCAGACGCACGGCGTCGTTTATTTGTCTCTTTTATTAATAATGATATCTGGGGTTTTACTTGCCAGAACCATGATATGATTATGAGGCACGCCGTAGTGGAGGGCTCGATGAATTTTGACCATCTGGTGTTCTTTAACCTGCACTGACATCGCACAGTACATGGGCCTCTAGCATTTCGCCTCCACCTAAATGCGACCGCCGCGTCCGGGAACGAACCCGTGACTTTCGGGTCAGCAGCCGAGCTCCGTCACCACTATACCACCGTGGCCAGGGGCGTAGCCAAGGGGGGGGGGGTTGGGGGGGTTCAAACCCCCCCCGAAATTTTTCAGTTTTGCTTGCGTATATATACACGCACACATACAAACGCACGCACGAACATACATAAAGTATGGTTGAACCCCCCCCGAAAAAAATTTCTGGCTACGCCCCTGACCGTGGCGGACGTATTTTTTAAGGCGAAAGCCTTAAATGCCTCATCAAACGCGAAATTTGACCGTCGGCGTGCCGCGTCTACGGCGTCAGCATACCACGACGTTGGGGACGAGGGATGCAAAAAATCATCGTCACGTGATGATGTCATCATGGCTTCACAAATTTTGACGTGACGTCATATGCCGTTATCACATGACATCGTAGCTTGGTCAAAAGTGGGCAGATCACGGAGGCAGTGCAAAACCAGGTGAGGTGCCTCCGATCTTGGAGGCAATGCGAAACCGCGCTTTGTGCGCAAAAAACTTAGAAGAAGAAGATGGCTTTCGCTTTCGAGTCGTCTTAAGCGAACGCATATGAGCCTGTGAGTTTTCATTTCATTACCTGGTTTTCCGTGACGTATTCATTGTACAACTTGACTTGGTTTCTTGTATTTTTTTACTGACATAGCGTGTCTACTGTACACAATGCTTCCCCGTCTTCTTGGTGTTTTCATGCGTCTTCTTTGTATAGACGCTTCGCGAGAGCTGTTTGTATGCGCATTCCTGTATGAGCCTTCAGGGCTTACATTATTAATAAATAAATTATGCTTGCCCAAAGAAATAAGATACTGTGTGTGTGTGTGTGTGTGTGTGTGTGTGTGTGTGTGTGTGTGTGTGTGTGTGTGTGTGTGTGTGTGTGTGTGTGTGTGTGTGTGTGTGTGTGTGTGTGTGTGTGTGTGTGTGTGTGTGTGTGTTAATATCCAGTGTACAGGCCATTTATTTGTGCGCATTATTGCTGCGCTGAGAGAAGCAATTACACAAATAAAACAGAAATTACACAATAAAACACAAATGCCACTAGTCGATTCACAGGGATCGTAAATGATTAAAAAAACACGAACTGCGTAATTATTTAAGACAGGACAAATATAACCTTGAAACACAGAAACAGGGAAGGATAAAAAACATTTAACTGCACACATACACACATGGGCATCAGACCAGCACAGAAGGCGTACTTCAAACACGGAAAGCAATATAAAAAACAAGAACCCGCCGTGGTTTTAGTTATGGTACTTGACTGGGGACCCGAAGGTTGCGGGATGGAATCCCTGCCGAAGCGGCCCCATTTCGATGGAGGTGAAATGACAGAGGCCCGCGTACTTAGATTTAGGTGTACGTTAAAGAACAACAGATGTTCAAAATTTTGGGAGCCTTCCGATTATACGGCGCCACTCGTAATCATATCGTGGTTCTTGGGACGTAAATTCTCACAAATAATTATTATTAGGAAAAAAGAAGGATCTGATGTGCAGACAAACACGCATAATATATTCCATGATACATTTCAAATCACAAAAATAGCGAAAGCAAAAATCAAAGGCAGATACAGGACCAACCAAGTGCAGTAAAGAATGTTAGCGAAGAAGAATGCAGGATTCATGCACACGTGAACCATAGTATTTTAAGCATGTAGCTGATATCAGTGTGCCCAATTATTACGCAAGGTTAACACCGGCAGAAGTTATTCTTGTATGTGCATTCGAAATACCGGCCGGAAATTTACGCTGCAAGTGCATAATGTGTTCTTCGGATGCCGCTTGTCACGTTTGATTTTTACTGTCCAAAGAAACCTCGTATCTTCTAAAACGATACAGCTCCCAGAGTTTCTGGAATGCTTCGTGCACTGCGGCACGCAACACCCGGCCATGGTGACGGTAGCGAGCGCATAAAACTGGAGGGAAACGAACACCGACTAAAAACAGCACGCGCGCCACGCACAAGCGACCGGGCGGGGGATTCAAAATGGCGGCCACGCTGCCGCCAAGGCCGAGGAGGCGGCACCTGCCCTTTCAAAAGCTGACACCACTCTAAGCGGGGGCGCGCGCATCGAGGCACTCTACGCTCTTCTAAAGTCCCTCTATCTTTCAAAAGTAGCGAAAGGTCTTGATCCAGCCGCCGCGCCCTGCGATAGGCCGGTTGGCGACACGTGACCTTTTCGCCTTCGCGCCCCGCCCAAAGGGTCCAGCGGCAGCAGCGCTATGCCGGCGAGAGGTACGGATGACTGTTTTCAAGCGTGGAGTTGGACTATTTTAGCAAGTAGAGAGTACTTCACGCGCCTATGTCGCACTGTTGTTGCATTCTAGAAGCGCTTGTGTACTTGAAGTTGAGTGGACGCAGAAACTCTGCGTTTGAATTGAATGTTTGGAGCGTGACGTGCTAGTGTGCCGGGTTTCTATGCCTTCGGTTGCCTCACCGCGCGGAGGATGGAAATAAGTTTTTTTGTTTTTTCGTTCCTCGCGGTGACAAAAATATATGCTGATGAAGCTATGGCCCCACAAGATCAATCGCAAGAAATTTGTGCGCACAGAAAACACGCGCCTATGTGAAGTAATTGATTTTGTAATGTTTATAACTTCAAGCATGAGCATTATCTCAGCAACACTATTATTGCATCGGCATTCGTTATGCCGTAGACTTGTGCCTAATTGTCAATGCAGAGTCACACCCCGCATAGATCGATTGGAACCCAATACAGCTGCCTTTGATTTTCTCACCGGGGTGGCTTCAACACTAGAAGCTCACAGGGAAATGACCATTTGGGGTTAGTTTTTTGCCACACCTCGCCGTGTTTGGCCGGACCGCTGTGCGCGAGATCGATTAAGGCTTCTTCGTTGAAGCATTCCGCGTGATGTTTTCCCTAGAGGACCACAGTGCTTTTGACGAGTTCGAATAAATAATACTGCACGACATCTGGAAGGAAGAAACTGAAACCATATATGCCGCGCCGAGCATCTTTTTTTTCCTTTTTGCCAAGGCAGAAGGAACGAAAGCAACACTGCAAGCGAATGAGGGGGGGCTATGTGCTCCCAACAAAACTTCCAAAGAAAAAGTTTGTTATGAATTCATGCAATGAAACCAAATTTTTCAATAAGTGCTTTTTTATTCCCTTGCATCTATACAAAAAACGCCAGGCCTGCGCTGAAACCGCAGCACAGTCACAGCGAAAGCTGGAAGAGCGGCGTTTCTAGAGGCCGTTAAGCTCTCTTGGGGCTACAATAGAAGTACACTAGAAAGGTACCCACTACGCCATAAATCACAATTTTTGTGAATTTGGGAAGCACCTACTAAGCCATTATTCGTCATTCTGCGGAGAAGCGAGGCGCCAGCTACGTCTGTAAGGCATTATGTGCACTTTGTTGACGCGACGACTGATGACGATGAAGAATTATGGCTCAGCCTTTTGTAATGGGTTGGAATCTTTAAACGGTCCACCAGTTATGTAATTTGCATTGGGTGACGCCCGGTCACTATTTCCCTCTCCCGTCATGCTGTATAACATACGTTGACGTGGGAGAGAGACGGGGGGGGGGGGCCGAAGAACTTTACTGAGACCCCGAGGAAATGGATCATGCGCTTATGGGCTTCCTTGGCAACCAATACAAGTGCACTTGCGAGGAACCCACTACGCTATAAATCATTGTAATTTTACTGAGACCCCGAGGAAGTGGATCATGCGCTTGTGGGCTTCCTTGGCAACCAATACAAGTGCACTTGCGAGGAACCCACTACGCTATAAATCATTGTAATTTTTGAGAAGTAGGGCAGCAGACACTGTGCGATTTTTCGTCATTCTACGGAGAGCGTTGGTACCTGCTAAACGCATGTAAGGCATTATGCGCACTTTGTTGATGCTGTGCCTGATGATGATGAAGAATTATGGCAGAGCTCTTCGTAATGGGTTGGAAGCATTCAACAACCTACTCGTTGCGCAATTCGCGTTGTGTGACGCCTGGTAACAGAATTCGCGTTGTGCGATGCTTGGTGCTTATTTCACTCTTCTACCACGCTATATTGCATATGCTAATGTGGTTCCTTCCCGACATGAAGCCTGTATAAGACCTTTTTGCAAAGCAGTTTCAAGCACCGGCATGGCTCAGAGGTTGAATACTGGGCTCCCACGCAGAGGGCCCAGGTTCAAACCTCGTTCCGTCCTGGAATTTTGTTCTCATTTCGTTTTTTTTTTTTCTTAGTTCGAGCGATACTGGTCACGGACACCGGCGGCGGCGGCGGCGGACAACTACGGCGCCAAAAACGGCCGGTGAAATGATCTCATAACAGCTTTCGCTGTAAAAAGCCCCCTAACTCGCTCTTCTGGTTGTAGTCTGGTTTTAGGGCCTGTAGGTGTATACATACCCCAAACTTATTTGAAATTGCATTGGGTAACATTGAAACATACCTTTATATCTACGGGACACGGAGGCGGCGGCGGCAGTAAAAGGGGGGACGGCTTTGGATAAATGCATGTGTTTAAAAACAGTTACATTAAAATGGGCGAGACACTAGTGGGCATGCTACATTTCCTAGATCTTGAAAGGTACTCTGGTCACAGACATTCCGCAAATGCAGCGCAACTGCATTTGTGGATTATTCCCCCCCCCCCCTCCTAAGTAAACCTGTTAGAGTACTTTATAAACAAAATAAGCTTAGTTAAAAACACCGTGTAATCGTGGGAAGACTTCCGAACGCTGACAAACACAGTGAAACCTATAATAGCGCGTATTTTGCGCTGCGCACAACAAGACCGCTAGGTGCCCCATGAAGTTTCCGAAAGTAGCAGTACGCTCACAACCTGCCTATTTTATTCGAACTAGAAAACAAGCACTTTTAGCTAACCCAAATACCACCTGCACTTCAACTTACGCTGAATGTAAAAATATGTAAAGAGCGAAAAAATAAACGTCCTGCATGACAGCTGCTGTCGAGAACCTGCTTCGGAAACGCACGCATTTTATTTCAACGTTTAATGTGCTCCGCGCTCGTTAAATTTATTGCCCCCTGTACTTTGATAATTGATGTGCATCTTAGCCCGCAAAATGTTTATGATTTAATGGTTCAAGCCAGCACAGAGTTCGGTTTCAGGCGCCCGCAATATGCACGAGAGCGAGCGGCGCGTCGTCTGCTATCGCTGCTCCTTGGACCCCTCCAGAGGGCGCTCGTGTAGTTGTCGCTACCTTTAAAAATACAGGGACCTTACGCTCTTCTAGAGTTACTGTATATGCTCCCTACGGGAGCAGAGTTGCGCATAGGTCCGCCATCTTGTCTGGCTAGCAACCACAGCTATGCGGCGAAGTCGCACTCTGTTTTTGCAGGCGACATGCCTGCCGTGTTGCCGATCGACATTCCTGGCTTGCGCCCTCTACGCGCTATTTCCAGCGCTTGAGGACCGCTTTTCCACCTGATTGCCAACAAAGTATATGGAAAGAGCTCACTAAATAAGATGGTAAGGGGAAAAAAGCGACGTTCTTTCTCAACGTGCGGCGCGAAATGCAGAGCGGACATTATCAACTTTTTGGTCTCTGGACATTCACGTTACGCGCATTTTCGGAACTTTTAACCCGATAACGAGTGGGAGCATTGAGAATTCACGTTACGCTGGTGAAATGCGACATTCATTAACCTCGATGGTAACGTACATGAGATCGCTTCGATCAGTCTGGGGGAATATGGTAATAACGTTATGCTTGGATTCCAAAATTTACCGCGAAAGGTTTTGACTGAATAAAACTACATAACAAGTACAGTCACACTCAAGGAAACGGTTTATTCGCAACAGTACAAGTGTTCGCGTCCTCAGGGGCGGCGCCACGATTTTTTTTACTGGGGGGCACGCACAACAAACGAGTTCCTTCAGGGAGGCGCGGAACTTATGCGTTGTGTTTTGACTATGTTCGCGTTTTTTTTTTTTGGGGGGGGGGGGGGGGCGGGGGAGGCCAAGCGAATATATTAGGGGGGGGGGCTCCAACCTCCCCGTGACCCTACTGGTGCCACCCCTGCGCGTACGTACGTCCTATGCAAATATTTCTTGGGGAGGGGGCCGGGTTCAACTACCGTTTACACATGTACGTACGTGCGTATGTATGTGGGCGCACATATATACATTCGAAATTAAAAATTCCGCGGGTTGAGCCCCCCGCCCCCTTTGCTACGTCAGTGGCGCCTAAATATCTTCTTTTACTTGAGGATGATAGGTATTCAGGTTCTGTTTGAGCAGATATAAATATGCGACCAAGAACAGTGCAGTTCTTTTAGAATGTACACTACAAAAGAAGAAGCACCGAGCAGCTGATAAAACGTCTTTCTGGCAGCTATACGAAAATGGAAATATCAGCAAATATTTAGATAAAGCAAGCTTTATGAAGTTCTTCTGCTCTTTCGCAGTGGGAACTGTACTAACTATAATGAATTCTGTAGCTAGGCCACAGTTCTCCATAGATATGCAGCCCGAGAAAATATTGCTCATGAATCAATGACCTACTATTTATCCTTCGACTGAGGTGCGTTGTTGTAGAAACATATTTAACAGTAGGCATTGGATGACAGCACAGGCTACGTCATTTCATCATGAGCCTTTACATTGTATGGTTTCAAAAGGTTGCCGTCTGTGGGAGTGTAGCGATCTGTACCAAGCTGTTCTCTGAGAGCCTTACCTTCCAATTCACATTAGCAGCAGTAGACGAAATATTTCCATTGTAAGTTTCATGTGCAGAAACATCCCAAGCAGTGCATTACCACAAAAATGGAGGCTGGCTTTTTCGACACTCCTGTGAAATCAATGTGGTACATTGTATGCACAAAACTCGAAGTTCCATCTATCCTGGATTATTGTGTAATTCAATGTACTGGTATTATTTTGCCACAAAATTGAGACTTGCAGCAGCCTCCTGTATTCCACCTGTGAAAATTTTTAGCACAGCTGACTAAAATGCCATGCTACAAGTCGAGCATTTTTCCCTGAAAGATACAATGAAAAGACACCGTTAACTTAAAATTTGTGTTTGTTCGGAAGGTTTTGCCTGGCGACTTTTTAGTAGATATACAAAGAAAAAACAACACTTATTGCAGTAAGGTGTCACGATTTTGACGCAGGTTTCGAATATTACACCAGGAAATGTAGCTATATATGAACTAGCTAAAGTTGTTTATTCAGTTTGCAAGGAAGTCACGTGGCTGCACACAATGCAAATATGTGAAGCATCCATGCCAAGGACGGCATATGACAAGAGTGAAGTGCACACAGCCACCCCAACAAGCATCTGCAGCTATGCGTGAGCAGCTTTTACGTTTTTCACAAGAGAAATTAGAGGATCTTCCATTCACTTTGCAATAAAAATGTAACACAAAAGGTTTTTGACAAATATAGTTTATTACCAAAAATACACACAACTTTTGTAGGTACAGGACAGCATCACAATGTTTCATTTTATTGCACACAGATAATTCACAAATAATACACCGCACAAGTATGAAATGCGGTAGCAGGCTACATAGAGAAGTTTAACAGGTATGCACATTAGCACACACCAGTTCAACTGCTCTGCGTAACCTGCACCGGCGTTCTGTTCTTCTGCAGTGTATCATCGCAAAATTTCAGCAATATTTCTGAAAATCGCCTATTGCAGACACCACCACTCTTGATTTTGAGCTAGATTACCATGCCATGCAGACACTACGTAGCCAACAAATCATAGCCTAAGTTGTACAATCTTACGAAAATTTTGTTAGTCACTGAGCCTTGAATTTCAGGCAGTGAATAGTGAACATTAGCCATTCAGACAAAAATGTACTTAGGAGTGGTATTCCGTACTAATGAAAGGGCTATGTAATCAATTACAAAAGAAGTACTTAACCTGTTTAAAAAGAAGAGATTTTAAAACCTCTCCTACACCTTGAATAACATTGATTAGCTGAAGCAATAGAGTATAGATAGCTCAGTAACTATATGGAAATTCCAAGACAGGGAGAACGTTAGGTTTTCTTTGTAGGAACTTCAGCACATGCAATCAATCTACACGAGCTGCTATGCCACACGTACATAACTTCCACCTCTGAGTGTGCCTAAGTCATGTGGGACCCTCCGACAGCATGTGACACCACTAAACTTGAGAGGGCACAGAGTCTAAGTGTTAATTACAATTACAGTTACAATACACTGCTCATTACAGTGCTATGATCGCTAAGGGAGAATTTAAACAAGGTCACTTAGAAGTAAGATGCTGTAATCTGTGTCTGAAGTTTTTTTCATTCCATATACAATATAATTACTAGACAAAGAGACATGTATATAGTGCCATCTGATTACCTGTCACAATGCATGGACCGTGAGCTAAAGACATAAGAAGTTCTGCACAGGAGAGAACTGCTTAAATCATTATTCCCCCAAACTATTCAAGTGCGGAATAGGCTGAGTGCTGTTGTCAGGAACGCTGTATGAAATGACGCATTTCTTCTGCCCTGTTGAAGTGACTCAACTTTCAAGTTTCTGTCTTTTTTGTTGCATTGCCCACATATAACTTGTGTTTTGAAACTGCTGTAACTATCTTTGTTCTTTTCATTTTCTTTTTCTTCCCTCAAAAGATTCGTACAAAACAAGTTGTGCCTGTTTCAAACTGGTTTTGAACCCCCTTGTAACCCTCTTGTAATGCCTTCTGACTCTGTGGCTGCTAAATAAATAAATAAATAAATAAATAAATCAGTAAATAAATAAAACAATTAATGCCAGTCCAGTTGGGTCACCTTGCCCATAAAAATCACAGTAGACTTGAAAATTGAAGAATAGCTCTATGAGTAGGACAGAAAAATAAGCAGTAAAGAACAAGCATGATAGCTATACATGAATAAAATATAATTACCCATGTATTGATATTAAAGCACATACAATTGCAAAGCCAAGAACAGTTTATACAACAACATATGAAAAGTGTAAATACAATATTGTTACGAGGAATTGTGCATCAGCACACCGTTGATGACGGTACAATTATGAGCTATTGCAAGAAGTGTGACTAGGGTTGGAGTAACTTTTCTCCAGGAACATTATTTCCAGTATAGCACACAACCATAAATTTCCAATACACAGTTGAGATCATTTTATGCAGCTACTGACAAGGTATCTGTAGCAGCAGGCTACAGAAAACCATTTTGCACTGCAGAAGTATTTACGTTGAGTCGTCTTTGAACAACATTGCGGCAGCATACGAGCAATCATAGAGGAAGCATGCAGATGTTGTTCCATAGAAACAGCTTAAGGAACCTACATTCAAAGCATTTCACTACACTATACTTGAGGTGAAGACCTTTTGTCAAATGTGCAATACTGAAAGAAGATAACTGACTTGAGAGGTTTGCCTGTCACAGTTGTGTCCTCCATCCATTGATGCTTTTCTGAGGTGACCACTATAGTGTCACGCGGTCGTGACGTCGACGAAGACAGCAGTCAGCACGTCCGAGATGAAACTGTTTATTTGGCCGAACTTGTGGCCGGGAAAATGAAAGTCAAACTACAGCAATACACTGATAGCGTCGAACAGAGCGTCGACCGTCGATCAACTGACAAGCGGTCACGCGCGTCGGCTTTTATACAGGCGCTATCGAACTTTCCAGCAATATCGCTGGTGGCGGCGTAATCTCTAGACAAAGCTGGAACATTCGCGTGCGGGGCGCAGTCTTAACAAACCGATCTACTACAATCGCGACGCTTCTAGAACACTACTTCACGGACAGCGTCGAGCGTTGATAACCGTCCCTGCCGGTCAAACCCGAATACATCAAAACAAGACAAGAAGTGGGCGTGGCATTGCCCCCCTCTGAAAAAGCATCGTCCCGATGCTTGTGAAAGAACATAGAAGAGAAAAAAAAAACAAGTGCATACACAAATAAATTAGTACAATAACAAAGGAAAAAAATAGAGTCCCCAGGATCGCTAACGCGCAAAAAACGGCTTAAGGCGCACGACATGGACGACTTCAGGTCGCGCACGGCGCCGCTGAGAGTTCGTAATGCCGTCAGGGACAACCTCATAGTCGAGTGCGCCGAGGCGTCGAAGTACCCTGTACGGTCCGAAGTATCGTCGAAGAAGCTTCTCACTAAGTCCTCGTCGGCGTACTGGCGTCCATACCCATACACGGTCACCGGGTTGGTATTCCATGTGGCGTCGTCGAAGGTTGTAGCGGCGGCTGTCAGTCGTCTGCTGGTTCTTGATCCGTAGGCGGGCGAGCTGTCGTGCTTCTTCGGCGCGCTGTAGGTAGGTGGTCACGTCGATGTTTTCCTCGTCGGTCACGTTTGGTAGCATGGCGTCGAGCGTCGTTGCCGGGCTCCGTCCGTAGACCAACTTGTATGGCGTCATCTGCGTCGTTTCCTGTACGGCCGTGTTGTACGCGAAGGTCACGTACGGAAGGATGGCGTCCCACGTCTTGTGTTCGACGTCGACGTACATGGCCAGCATGTCGGCGATCGTCTTATTTAGACGCTCGGTGAGGCCGTTGGTCTGTGGGTGGTACGCGGTGGTGCGGCGGTGGCTTGTGTGGCTGTATTCCAAGATCGCCTTAGTCAGGTCAGCCGTGAACGCCGTACCTCTGTCGGTGATGAGAACCTCTGGGGCGCCGTGTCGAAGGACGATGTTCTCAACGAAGAACTTGGCTACCTCAGCGGCACTGCCTTTGGGCAGGGCTTTTGTTTCGGCGTAGCGGGTGAGGTAGTCGGTTGCTACGACGATCCACTTGTTGCCGGAAGTCGACGTCGGGAACGGCCCCAGTAGGTCCATCCCGATTTGCTGGAACGGCCGGTGAGGTGGTTCGATTGGCTGCAGAAGTCCCGCGGGCCTCGTCGGTGGTGTCTTCCGTCGCTGGCAATCCGGCAAGTCTTAACGTAGTGGGCGACGTCGGCAGCAAGGCGTGGCCAGTAGTATTTTTCCTGTATTCTGGCGAGCGTGCGGGAAACACCGAGGTGCCCAGCCGTCGGGTCGTCGTGTAGGGCCTGCAGGACCTCTGGTCGCAATGATGAGGGCACGACAAGAAGGTAGTCGGTTCGAAGTGCCGAAAAGTTCTTCTTCATGAGAACGCCGTTCCGTAAGAAAAACGACGGCAGTGCTCGCTTGAATACCTTCGGAACAACGGCGGTCTTGCACTCGAGGTACTTCATAAGGCCCCCCAGTTCCGCGTCGGGTCGTTGCCTTTCGGCGAAGTCGTCGGCACTTATAGTTCCGAGGAAGCAGTCGTCGTCGTCCTCTTGCGGCGGCGCGTCGACGGGGGCTCGGGACAGGCAGTCGGCGTCAGAGTGTTTTCGTCCGGACTTGTACACGACGGTAATGTCGAATTCTTGAAGTCTGAGACTCCATCGTGCGAGACGACCAGAAGGGTCCTTCAAGTTAGCTAGCCAACATAAGGCGTAATGGTCACTGACAACTTTGAAGGGCCTGCCATAGAGGTAGGGGCGAAACTTTGACGTAGCCCAGATGATGGCAAGGCATTCCTTTTCTGTTGTGGAATAGTTGGCTTCTGCATTGGATAGTGACCGGCTAGCATAACTGATAACTCTTTCAAGCCCGTCAGTCTTTTGCACAAGGACGGCACCGAGTCCTACGCTGCTTGCGTCGGTGTGTATTTCCGTATCGGCGCAATCGTTGAAATGCGCAAGTATGGGTGGCGTCTGCAGGCGTCGTTTAAGTTCTTGAAATGCTTGCACTTGCGCCGTTTCCCACCTGAATTCCACGTTAGCCTTCGTGAGAAGCGTCAGTGGTTCGGCGATCCGTGAAAAGTTTTTGACGAAGCGTCTGTAATAGGCGCATAAGCCGAGAAATCGGCGCACTGCCTTCTTGTCGGTGGGTGGCGCGAAGTCGGCGATGGCAGCTGTTTTCCGCGGGTCTGGGCGCACTCCAGACTTGCTGATCACAGACCCAGAAACAGGAGCTCGTCGTATGCGAATCGGCACTTTTCTGGCTTCAGGGTCAGTCCAGAGGTCTTGATTGCTTGAAGTACTGCCTCAAGCCGCCGGAGATGCTCGTCGAAGGACGAGGAAAACACGACGACGTCGTCCAAATACACAAGGCACGTCTGCCACTTCAATCCGGCCAGTACGGTGTCCATGACGCGCTGGAACGTCGCAGGTGCCGAGCAAAGACCGAAAGGCATGACCTTGAACTCAAAGAGGCCGTCGGGCGTTATAAAAGCGGTCTTTTCTCGATCTCTTTCGTCTACTTCGATCTGCCAATAGCCGGTCTTGAGGTCCATCGACGAAAAGTACGTCGCGTTGTGAAGTCGATCCAGGGTGTCGTCTATCCGTGGGAGGGGGTACACGTCCTTCTTCGTGATTTTATTCAGGCGCCGATAATCAACGCAGAAGCGCAGTGTCCCGTCCTTCTTCTTCACTAACACCACAGGTGATGCCCACGGACTCTTTGAAGGCTGGATGATGTCGTCGCGAAGCATTTCGTCCACTTGTTTCTTTATGGCCTCACGTTCTCGCGTCGAAACTCTGTAGGGGCTCTGTCGGAGTGGTCGAGAATTTTCTTCTGTTATAATTCGGTGCTTAGCAAGGGGCGTTTGTCGGACCCGCGATGACGACGAGAAACAGTCCTTGTATTGCAGGAGCAGGGTTTTGAGCTGGTCTTGCTTGACCTTCGGAAGGCTCGGGTTGACGTCAAAATCCGGTTCGGGACCTCTATTCGTCGAAGCAGGTTCGGCAGCATCGAAGAGGGCGAAAGCATCGCTGGCGGCTACACATTCGTCGATGTAGGCAACCGTCGCACCCTTGTTGAGGTGCCTATATTCGTGGCTGAAGTTTGTCAGCAGTACCTTTGCTTTACCGTCATGCAGCTCGGCGATACCTCTTGCGACGCAAATTTGACGGTTCAGGAGTAGTTGCTGATCGCCGTCGATTACGCCTTCAAGGTTCGCAGGTTTTTCGGTGCCGACGGAAATAATGACGCTGGAGCGCGGCGGAACGGTCACCTGCTCTTCTATCACCTTCAGTGCATGGTTCCCTGGCGTCGCGTGGGGTGGGAGCGCTTTGTCTGAGCTTAGCGTTATCGACTCAGACCTCAGGTCGATAACGGCGCCGTGGTCACTTAGGAAGTCCATTCCGAGTATCACATCCCTGGAGCAGTTTCGTAGGATTACGAAGCTCGCAGGATAAGTCCGGTTATTGATGGTGACTCTCGCCGTGCAGATACCAATCGGCGTTATCAGGTGGCCTCCAGCTGTCCGGATTTCGGGTCCACTCCAAGCGGTCTTTACTTTCTTCAGCTTGGTGGCGAATGGCCCACTGACGACGGAATAGTCGGCTCCGGTGTCGACGAGAGCTATGACGCTGTGGCCGTCGATAAGAACATTGAGGTCGCTAGTCCGTCGTCTTGCGTTGCGGTTAGGTCGTGGCGTCGGATCACGGCTTCGTCGATTGGTCCCGCTGTTTCGACGTTGCGTCGTCAGGTTTTCTTCGGGCCGCGAAATTTCGTCGTGAGTGCTCCGTCCGGTTTGCGTCGTGTTCTGAAGGTCTCGTCGCGTTGTCGTCGTCGGCGGCCGTGGAGGATCTTCGGCATTTCGTCGTACAGCAACCGCACCTCCATCGGTTGCTACCCTTAGTTTCCCGGATACGGGCTGGGCGACCGGCCCCGCTTTGGGCCAGTGTACTGCCGGCGGTGCGGGGACATGTAGCGGCCGGGCGACGGCGATCGGGAAGGTCGTCGTTCTTGCCACTGTGTTCCGGTGAGGTAGTCGTCAATGTCGCGAGGCCGTTCGCCTGGCTGCGGGCGCGGCGCGTTGATGGCGAATCCGCGTAGCCCCATCTGTCGGTATTGACAGCCGGCGGTACGTGTGGCCGGCCTCTCCGCAGTGGTAGCAGAGAGGGCGGTTGTCAGGGGCACGCCAAACGTCGGTCTTTCGGGGGGCGCATCCTTGTCCTGTCGGCGGGCGGTATGGCGTCGTTGGGGGTGGCGGCGGTGCCTGGCGGCGGAACTGCTGCGGCGGCGCGGCGTCTTGACGCGGGCGAGGAGGGGGGGCGTTGCGTCGGGCTGCAGCACCATAGTTCATTGCTTGCAGCTGCGGCTGCGCTGCATAGGGGGTGCCCAGCGACTGCTGGATTTCCTCGCGGACCATGTCGGTGATCGAATCGACTTGAGGCTGCGCTGAAGGCAACAGCTTGCGCACCTCCTCCCGCACTATCGCTCTGATGGTTTCCCGTAGGTCGTCGGTGCCTAGCGAGTGCGCTTCGGTGTAGCCTGTCGACAGGGTTGAGCGGTTGTACTGCTTCGTCCTAATCTCGAGGGATTTTTCGATTGTTGTAGCCTCCTTTAGAAATTCGGTGACAGTTTTCGGTGGGTTCCGCACCAATCCTGCAAAGAGGTCTTGTTTCACTCCCCGCATAAGGAAGCGGACCTTTTTTTCCTCAGGCATGGCAGCATCGGCCAGGCGGAAAAGTCGCGTCATCTCTTCCGTGTAGATTGTTACCGTCTCATTCGGTAGCTGTGCTCTTGTCTCCAGCAGAGCAGCGGCCTTTTCCTTGTGGACGATGCTCGCGAAGGTATTGAGGAACGTCGTCCGAAAGAGGTCCCAGGATTGAAGGCTCGATCGATTCATGGTTTTCGAACCACGTCTTCGCGGCGTCTTCTAAGTAGAAGTAGACGTGGCGCAGCTTCTCTTCAATGTCCCAGTGGTTGAAGGCGGCGACTCGCTCGTACGTCTCCAGCCAGCTCTCCAGGTCTTCAAACGACGATCCACGGAAAGTTGGTGGCTCCCTTGGCTGTTGCGTCACTACCGTTGTAGGTGGCAGGGGGTCTGTCATCGTCTCGGCGGTCGATGTGACGGTCTTCGGCTGCCTGGCGTTTTCGGGAAGGAGCCCGTACTCTGGTTGTAGTCCCTTCTGCCGGCGGCTGGTTCGAGGATCCGGGTTGTTCTTAGAGTCGTCTTCTTCGCGGCTTGGGCTTGGGTCAGCGCTCCGCGGTGGCGTCCGGATCATGAAGCAGCACCTCCACCAGATGTCACGCGGTCGTGACGTCGACGAAGACAGCAGTCAGCACGTTCGAGATGAAACTGTTTATTTGGCCGAACTTGTGGCCGGGAAAATGAAAGTCAAACTATAGCAATACACTGATAGCGTCGAACAGAGCGTCGACCGTCGATCAACTGACAAGCGGTCACGCGCGTCGGCTTTTATACAGGTGCTATCGAACTTTCCAGCAATATCGCTGGTGGCGGCGTAATCTCTAGACAAAGCTGGAACATTCGCGTGCGGGGCGCAGTCTTAACAAACCGATCTACTACAACCGCGACGCTTCTAGAACACTACTTCGCGGACAGCGTCGAGCGTTGATAACCGTCCCTGCCGGTCAAACACGAATACATCAAAACAAGACAAGAAGTGGGCGTGGCAATAGCTTTGCTGAAACAAATGCTCAGCTGGACGTGGCACCTTGAGGCTGGAGAAATACATCTGAGAAGCATAATTTCAAGAATTTGACAAAAATGAACTCGTGAGATTGGAAACCCCTTAATGATGGTTTCACACCACAATTCGTAGCAACCTGCAGCAAGGGTACCTGTTATCAAAACCTTTTAGCCACCAGCTTGTCACTGCTGTACAGCAACCATAAAAACCAGAAGGATGTCTCCTGCGACATGTTGCTTATACCAAGAGCAGTGAACACCAGCAGTCAATACAGTGTCATGCTCCTGTTGGAAATTGCAAGAAATGCAGATAACTGCATACAGATGCAGAAATATCAACAAAAGGATGAGTTGGTGAACGAAGACAAAATAACATCAGGCAAAAGTGAAATAGCATAAACTAAATTAAAAAGTGTTACACTACGAGACACTTTGACAGAGCACACGCATGCCGACACTCTTTGAGGCACACTTTCCCGACTGTAGCAGCCTGGACAAGAGTTCCATATTCCTTTGTTTTAAAGCAAACCTGAGTCGACAAAGAAAAAAATGAGACATAGCCTTTTCCACAACGTTGTGACATGTAGGGAATTCTCGGTAAAGGTCAGTTTTCCCTAAAACAATTTCCTTAAGGCTGTTGAGATTGCACTTTGAATTGAAGAGACTATTTTCATTGGCACGAAATAAATGCTCGTAAGCCTGCATGAGTTTGACTAGTGGCCGTGACGGCACTTTCAGAGGATTTCGGCCTTGTTCGACATAACATTTCAAAGCTAACAGCTCTGGGACTTCCCTGCTCCCATCGACAATGCTCAGATGGCATGTTCGGCACAGCTTATGCTTATGTATCACAGCATATGCAATATAACCTGAGAAATATTCTAAGCTGTCCTGTTCTTCTTGACAAAGCTCAAAGATGCCATCATCAACATCAACAGCTTCATTGGCGTCTTCTTTAAGATGAGCATTGAGATGCTTATCTCTAAAAAAAAGGAGGAGATCCTCTGAGTCATCAATGCTGTATGAGCCGCTCCGACTAGGTTGTGAAAACTGAGCCATGACAATTACTCTAAAGGTAGATTTAAACTCCCTGGCACGGGGCACAGGTATTTTGAACCTGATTGTGCTAAACAAATTTTCAAGAGCATCCTGGCTCAGTCGACTATTCATTCTAAAAAGCCAGGCGTGCAAACACGGACACAAGAAAGAAGTCAGGACACCACAAACGCCGGCGTTTGTGGTGTCCTGACTTCTTTCTTGTGTCCGTGTTTGCACGTCTGGCTTTTTAGAATGAATACTTACCAACTAGCTCAGCTCTCTGTTATTCTAATCAGTCGACTAAGCATCAAAAACTTGAAGCCTTGCTGAGTTATGTAGCACTCTCTTAAGGACAAAGCTGCCACAGTTGACAAAATAGCTCCAGTCTGTACAGGTTTCCAACCTCCTTTGCCAGCCTTGTCAACTATCGTGAGGCTGGTAAAGAAGTCAACAAAATCCTTCAGAAATTGCTTGGCATTGTGTGCTCTTTTGGAGCAAAGGTTGCTCAATGCCGTCTTTCTTGTCCTTGACGTCATTATTGAGAACCAAGAGAACACATGGTCAAGAAAAAAGGCGGCTGTTAAAGCTGCGGTTGGCAGCAGGCCTTTGCTAACCATGAACCGCAAAGCGGCCGCCGTGCTATGGTGCAAAAGTGCATATGCTGAGGCAACGTTCATTTTTTTGTAGTGGTTCGGGTCCAAGTCCTGCGCTTTCAAATGTGGCATTAGCTTCAACTTGTGTCGTGCATCTATTGCACAAGCCTGCCGCACATGTTCGAGAGAGACCTGCAAAGCAAAATAAGTTACAGTAGTGCCATTACTTTAATTGTTGTGGTATCTTTAAACATAAAAGTTTATAGCTCTGAGAACATTTGAAGAGTAGTTGGAGGCCTTCACAATATTTTGCAAAGTGGTGCTTCAGGTAACGATCTATCACGCGTTTTCAAAACTGACCTTGTTCGTGGGTAACTTATTCTTGGCAACTGTTGCCTCATCCAGGATGATTTCCTGGCCTCTTACTAGGTGACCCCTCAAATTTTTTAGCAAGTGAGGTGAATCCGCTAAAAAATGTAGCCTTCGCTCACTGTCACAGGGGTGGGGACATGATGTCTGAGGCTTGCCATATTTCGAGGCATGAATGCCGCAAAGCTTCCAAATTGCAGTATTGCCTGGGCCCATATCAGTCACCACTGCATTAACAGTAAGGCCAGCAGCTTCTGCTCTCTTGATAATGTCAAAAATGCACTCTTTCACTTGCTTAGCATCAAAGGAAGAAGCTGTAAAGAAATAAAGGCAGGAAAGTTAATAAGGCCCCAAGTAGTTGCAAACAACAAAACACAATGCAAGTTTAAACCAAAACACAAATGTATAACTTTATGATCTTGTTTAATTTTTATTTCACAGCTGTAGTGTTGACCTTTTCTAGCTTTCATGCTATATACTTATGCTAAAAATTGCTTTAAACTAATGCTCTAAGTGCAAGCCCACAATAAAACAGATTTTATCACACAAATGAACCCTTACATGTGAAGTGGTAGGCAACTGCCTGCTTCCACCGAGTTGTCAGCCCAGCCAGCATGAAGACGACCCATTGGGCACTTAAACTCCGATGGGCGTCCACTGGATATCCACCTCGGGATGTCTTGGTCGTCCAGTGGTTATCCGCAAATGGCCAATAGACGTACAGCGGACATCCGCAGGACTGTAAGGCGCATACTAATTGACAATCCAGCAGGTGTCCTGGGGATGTCCACGGCGGATATGCGGATGTTCAATGGACGCAGGAGCTCTTTTTTATTGTATTTATGTTTTCATTGCCATGGAGGGGAAAAAATGCCCGTGGCAACCGCAGATCAACCGTAGTCGCTTCGTCGCTTGCAACGATCGAGTAAGATTTGTTGCTTCGAAATATGTGTAATTTGTCGCCACCACGGCGTGACTTAATTTGCACGCCATATCGTCAAATATTAAAGACGATAGTCTTTCTTGGGGAACAAACGCAGATACTTTGGTGTCCGTCTGTCTGTCACCCGATTCAGCCAACCGGCCAAAGTTTAACTACTTTCTGAATGCCCAGCCATCTTGAACTGGTAGCGGGGTTCATACTTGTGAACATTCTCGATCAAAAAGCAAATATTACGAATATCTTAGGCGCAACATCAATACGTAAGTATTAGATGGTGCGTTCCTTTAGTAGAAAATATATAGACACGTAATTCTAAAGAACGTAGTGTTTCTGAGGCTGCGCTGAAAATGCTAGTGTTTTTTGCGCTGTGCTGAAAATTCGACGCTGAGCCAGATGCGGCGATTCAACATAGAGGAAGAGGAGGACTCACGTAGTACGGCCTGCAGAAGATATCGTCTTTCGACGACATTTGCAGCGAAGCACGCAGATATGGGGCCAATTTTTTATAAAAGAAAATACATTTACTTAAAATTTATTTCCCTTAATACTTCCAGAACAAAATTATTAAGCGCTCCATGAGCTTGGATCCTCACAATATATTACAGGGGAGGCGGATTCGCCGCCTTTGTTCCCCTGCTCCGCGCCAATAAAATGATTTAAAGCGTAATGCTTCCCCGACATTGATCCCCGACATTGATTGCAGCTTCCAATAAGCACCCGTGGTTGCCAAATATTGGCAGCGTGCTGGTTTTCTCGGGCGTGGCGCGCTTTCTGCGCTGTAAGAAATGACCAAGGAGTTTTTGAAAGCGATATATAGGCTTGGCTGCTGTAATTATAAGTACTTGAAAGGCGTAGTGAATTATGTGCATTGCATTTTCTGTTGAAAATTCGACCTATTGCGCGCATGATGGCCCTCAAGGACATATTCTTGATTCATAAGTACCGAAAACCAGAAGTTAGCAAATAAAGCCCGAAACAAGTTAAAATCGTACGCGACTGGCGATATGTCCTGCACGTTATGTCCCGAGGACGTCCGATGGAGAAAAGCAAACGGACTTGAAAATTTAATCCGACATTGATATCCATCCAATGTCCCCTGGACAACTGCTTAGGACGTGGACGTTCGGATTTTATTCGGATGTCCAAGGGAGCTTCAATGCCCATTGGGGAGAGCATGGGTCGCCAACTCTTCCTTGACCAATGGATTGGATGGTCTGATTGTCGGATGCCCTGTAATGCCAAGCAGTTATTTCAAAAGAGTACTACAGTGTGAGCACTTTAATGGCAAATTAAAGGTAGTGGTGGGGTTGGTGCAGTTCCTAGTCTGGAAAACAGTGGCACAACAGCTACACAAAAGTGTGATGGCATGGGCGCTATATTTCAATGACCAACAACAACCAATAGTCATCACAGAATGGTCAAAAAATTTGTCATCAAACATAGTGGGAGGCCTTATTGCTTCAAGCTGAATCATAATAACATTCACACTCATTCTTAGGTGGGTTCTGCGAAATTTTTCGTTGAGTCTTTTGCCATGACTTTTAAGGATCAGCAATGATGTGCTCTGCTCAATGTCGCGGTCGGTGGTCAAGGTTACTGAGCTTTTGAGGATGGCTTACGATCTGTGTAATACATGTTAGCAAACACCAAACAAAAATTTATGTACACCCCAACTTTTATCATGGCTTTGCTACGACACATTTTTGTCATGGGTTGAATTAGGAGGGTGTGATCACTGTTAATGAAAAACACTGTGAGCTCAATTCGCATCTGGCACTGCTGCTCATTACTGGCTTTGCTGCGGTAGTGCGGTGCGCTGGCGTAGATGTTGAATGTTCACACTCGTAATGACTCAGACACCATAGTGTGAGACTGCTATATATGCCATGAAACAAACCTGCATCACTGTTGCTTCATCTGGGTTGAGCCCTTATTTTCTGCCCACTATACGAGGTAAAGCACAATCTGCTAACTGAAGCACCAAGATGATTTCACCTGTTCTTTTTTATATACCTCTAGATTTGCACCGTTCGCTGTTTTTTATATAACTCATATTTTCTCTTTTTTTTTCATTTCTCCTTTTCGGAAGGCATACATTTGTGCCAAATTTCTTTCAGGAAGCCGGGAATTTTTCAAGTCCTCCACTTGTTGTGCCACAGTGAGATGCAAAAGTGAAGCTTTTAAATGTGCCTTACCTTCTCACTGGGTCGGAGTATATCTATGGAACAACAAAGCCACCACCACATGCTCACAGCCTACGCAGGGGCCCCCTACATGCACAGCCAAGTGTCATAACAGCTTAGCGGATAGCACTGCTTGAACCTCATAAGTTAAGGCTTTTGGATTAATTTTAAAAAGTGCGAAAAACATTTTAACCACTGCGGACAATTAATTGTGATTTGCAAAAGTCATTTGTGCCTGCTTCAGCCCCTGTCATGCCTAAACATTGTTTTAAGAGCCTAAGATGAGCTGCAGTGCCAAAAATTTTATTCTGTCACGTTCCAAAACAAATTAATAGGCTGCACAGTTACAAATTTCAAAGAACAACATGGATCCTAGGAGCCAGATCCTAGGAGCCTAGGACCCACCTATGATGCTTCCAGTTGATGCATCATAGTCCAGGCCTGGATTCAGCTGCATTTCGTCCATAAGCAAGCAGGCATGGCGCTCTTCTGGTTGCATCGACGAAGACCTCTGTTTGAGCGCCGCAAACACTTCATCCAAGATTCCTTCAAAAATGCACATGTCACATCAACACTAAGAAACATCACAATATTGAATGCGAAGCATTTCTTAGCAAATCAAAGACACTTTAAGCATTTCTTTCTTTCTCTCTATCTATCTATTGGTCTGCCTGTCTGTCTGCCTAACTAACAAGCCGCCCACGTCTGGGTGCTCTCGTGATCGCCTCCATAGCTTGCTGCAGACCAAAATTCGTACGGGAGGGTAAGAGGTTGCGACAAATACGACTGTCTGGTCGTGACACGAATAAAATAAAAATCCAGCTGCATATGTCGTCAAACCCTCTCCTTCAGACAAATGTGGCAAGTGATTGACAGTCTGTACCTATCCAGGAACGAGCACAGACATTGGCAATTTAAATGCGAGGGTGTTAAGAAAAGCAGATATCTGCAGCATTGACCCAAGGAATTTAAAGAATAAAAATCAAGATTGCAGCAGGAATCGAACCCAAGTACTCTAAATGGCAGTCAGG
The DNA here is from genome assembly GCF_013339695.2 of Rhipicephalus sanguineus. Classification (NCBI taxonomy): domain Eukaryota; kingdom Metazoa; phylum Arthropoda; class Arachnida; order Ixodida; family Ixodidae; genus Rhipicephalus; species Rhipicephalus sanguineus. Next base: position 310,878,164 of record NC_051176.1, on the reverse strand, counting down.
TATCTACCACAGAGCCACACCAGGTCCTGAAAGCACTTTGAAATAAGACCCTATGCTTGTGTAATGTCGATGCAACATCAACGGTAGTTGCAGTGCTGATCTAGTTCTATAACAAAGCAATAAACATTACACATATGTACTCTTATGATACAGGCGTCATGTCAGGTTAACGACAATTGTGATTGCAGTGTTGGTTCTGCTTCTATAGCAGTTTAATCAATATTACATTTGTGTTCCTATGATTCAGCAAGCTATATTCAACCGTTGCTCGACCCTGGAATAATACTCTAGCGCAGTACCTAAGAAATACACATCATCGCACCGTAAGGTGCACTTCGTTTCGATAATACTGACGTCTGTGCTATAGCGTGACTGCTGACGCTACGTCAGACCATAGGTTGTCCTTTAAATGCCAGTGTAGTCGATGTTCCTGGTAAGCCCACGATGTGCACACAACTACTATAGTTACAAAAACACTTCGATCCACCTCGTAACGCTTGGTTCAAAGCCAAAACATCCAGCCTGGACAATTACTCGGCGATTGCTTTGGAAGAAATCCATTCCCACAAGGCGTGGGATCTGCCGAATTTTTCTTTAAAGTTGTCTATCAGATTTACCTGGCCTGAATTTTATGTGCTCCATTTGCTTTTGCAGAGTTCTTTTTGCTGGTAGAGGCACAACGTTCTCTTTAACGAAGTCATAGCCTTTACTGCCGCAGGCAACTTTCAAATGCAGAGCTTTCTGAAGAGTCTCTGGAGACCATGAGCTGCCTCGCATCGTGCCCTTCTCGAGCACACGAACTTGGTCAGGGGAAAGAACTTTTGCCATTGATTGACGCAGTCTCTCTTGCTCGCTTTCTGCTTTGCGCCGTCGCTTGTATTCTAGATTGAGGCGTCGCTCCAGCTCTACCTCCCTCTCCGATTTTAGAGACGATTTGCACCCTGTGGACAGAAAAATAAATAAGCTTACTGCCAGCATCAACATTGATCTTATGACAGAAAACTTATCTCTCATTCAGTAACTTACCAAGCGGTGTAGAAGGCAAGCCTGTCACACAAACATCAGTGCCTGAAATTTTTCTTTTCATCCCACCTGCAAGCAAATAAGTCATCACAAACACTTAAAAGGCATCCTTAGTGATTTATCTCTTATCACACAAGAAGGAGATTCATGCAATCGCAAAACAGGAGTGCCCAGGCCATGCAGAGATGAGTGCAGTGGAACAATTTGTTCCTTCTTCAATATACTATATATTGAATCTGCCTCTGACCTGCAGTGTGCCTGTGGAAGCAAATGCATTAGCTCACCTGAAGGTGCCGAAGCAGTGTGAATGGTAGCACAAGCTTCCTCTGGTGGTGCATGTGATATCGAGCAGTCTGCATGTCAAACAAGCGCACGTCAGGGAAGCAGAGAGAGGAAGTGATACTTGTACCAGCGGCTGTGCTTGTACTATCGAAATGCTAAAAGGTGGCACACTTATTGTACAGTGCAATTATCATGCAGTACACCATTTACATAGGCGAACTCACTCATGAGTCAACTCACTCACACTCACTCAGACTCAGATCAAGCTGTGAGTCTGAGTGAGTCCGGCTGAGTAATATTTTGGTGAGTTTAAGTCCGAGCGAGCCGGTCAAGAAAATTTTCAGTGAGTCCGAGTCCAAGTGAGTCCGGTTGAGGAAAACTTTGGTGAGTCTGAGTCCGAGTGAGCACTAAGCGCAAAATATATTTCTTGGGTGAGTCTGAGTGAGCTCCACACCTTTTTGCCGACCTATTATTCTATCTACACCACTTCAGCATTACTATCAGCTTTATGTCGGCTCACGTTTATACTCCAGCCGACTCGCACAAACTTCAAAGCCCTAGAGTTCATATGCCAGCTCAATATTTATTGATCAGAGGCATGAGGTACAGTGGGGGAGGGGGGGGACGCACCGTGACCTGCCTCCGCAAACTATTTCACAGGAAGTTCTTGATAAAAATATCTCGTGTGAGTCGTCTCTTTCAATGAAAATGCCTTTACTGGATTGCAACCACTCATAACTCATATCTGAAGGTACGAGACCAAAGAGTGCCATGTAGAGCACCAATTACGCGAGATATTGGCGTGAAAGAGCACTGACACCATGGTCGATAATAATAAACAATAATATATGGGGTTTAACGTCCCAAAAACTCGATATGACTCTGAGAGACGCCGTAGCGGAGGGCTCCGGAAATTTCGACCACCTGTGGTTCTTTAACGTGCACTTAAATCTAAGTACACGGGCCTCAGACATTTTAGCCTCCATCAAAAATGCAGCCGCCGCGGCCGGGATTCGGTCCCGCGACCTTAGGGTCAGCAGTCGAGCACCATAACCACTAGACCACCGTGGCGGGGGACACCATGGTCGATAAAGCCAATTATATATGCTAATGTACTCATGAGTTGACTCACTCAGACTCACTCACACTCAGATAGAGCCATCAGTTTGACTCTGAGTGAGTCCAAGTGAGTAATAATTTGGTGATTTTGAGTCCGAGTGAGTCCGGCTGAGAAAGATTTCAGTGAGTCTGAGTTCGAGTGAGTCCGATTGAGGGAAATGTTCGTGAGCTCTAACGCAAAATAAGTTTCATGAGTGAGTCCGAGTAGGCTGCACATTTTTTGCCGACCTATGACCATTCAACAAAGCAAACGTCTGTCTCCATTTGCAATGTCTGGTGCACGCATCCGATTCGGCATGCGATTTAGCACGAGCAAACATTTGTCTTCACTCATGTGGGCTGTTGTGAAGGCTGCACAGAACGACAAGAACAAGAGCGTAATCTCACCCACAAAGGCCTCGGGTGGGGATGGAAGATGTTCGAGTTCTTGGATTTCTGCAAGGGAAAAAAAAGCGCGCATCAGTAAATCTGTGAAAACAAGTATCCCTTGCACGCGGAAAAACTGCGTCGGGGTACTCGAGGTGTCTGGTGCAGGTATTATTCGGCATGCCATTTAGCACGAGCAAACAATTGTCTTCACTCATTTGGGCTGTTGTGAAGGCTGCACAGAACGACAAGAACAAGAGCGTAATCTCACCCACAAAGGCCTCGGGTGGGGATGGAAGATGTTCGAGTTCTTGGATTTCTGCAAGGGAAAAAAAAGCGCGCATCAGTAAATCTGTGAAAACAAGTATCCCTTGCACGAGGAAAAACTGCGTCGGGGTACTCGAGGTGTCTGGTGCACGTATTATTCGGCATGCCATTTAGCACGAGCAAACATTTGTCTTCACTCATGTGGGCTGTTGTGAAGGCTGCACAGAACGACAAGAACAAGAGCGTAATCTCACCCACAAAGGCCTCGGGTGGGGATGGAAGATGTTCGAGTTCTTGGATTTCTGCAAGGGAAAAAAAAAGCCGCATCAGTAAATCTGTGAAAACAAGTATCCCTTGCACGAGGAAAAACTGCGTCGGGGTACTCGAGGTGTCTGGTGCACGTATAATTCGGCATGCCATTTAGCACGAGCAAACATTTGTCTTCACTCATGTGGGCTGTTGTGTAGGCTGCACAGAACGACAAGAACAAGAGCGTAATCTCACCCACAAAGGCCTCGGGTGGGGATGGAAGATGTTCGAGTTCTTGGATTTCTGCAAGGGAAAAAAAAGCGCGCATCAGTAAATCTGTGAAAACAAGTATCCCTTGCACGAGGAAAAACTGCGTCGGGGTACTCGAGGTGTCTGGTGCACGTATATTCGGCATGCCATTTAGCACGAGCAAACATTTGTCTTCACTCATGTGGGCTGTTGTGTAGGCTGCACAGAACGACAAGAACAAGAGCGTAATCTCACCCACAAAGGCCTCGGGTGGGGATGGAAGATGTTCGAGTTCTTGGATTTCTGCAAGGGAAAAAAAAGCGCGCATCAGTAAATCTGTGAAAACAAGTATCCCTTGCACGAGGAAAAACTGCGTCGGGGTACTCGAGGTGTCTGGTGCACGTATTATTCGGCATGCCATTTAGCACGAGCAAACATTTGTCTTCACTCATGTGGGCTGTTGTGTAGGCTGCACAGAACGACAAGAACAAGAGCGTAATCTCACCCACAAAGGCCTCGGGTGGGGATGGAAGATGTTCGAGTTCTTGGATTTCTGCAAGGGAAAAAAAAGCGCGCATCAGTAAATCTGTGAAAACAAGTATCCCTTGCACGAGGAAAAACTGCGTCGGGGTACTCGAGGTGTCTGGTGCACGTATAATTCGGCATGCCATTTAGCACGAGCAAACATTTGTCTTCACTCATGTGGGCTGTTGTGTAGGCTGCACAGAACGACAAGAACAAGAGCGTAATCTCACCCACAAAGGCCTCGGGTGGGGATGGAAGATGTTCGAGTTCTTGGATTTCTGCAAGGGAAAAAAAAGCGCGCATCAGTAAATCTGTGAAAACAAGTATCCCTTGCACGAGGAAAAACTGCCTCTCAGGTACTCGAGGTGTCTGGTGCACGTATAATTCGGCATGCCATTTAGCACGAGCAAACATTTGTCTTCACTCATGTGGGCTGTTGTGTAGGCTGCACAGAACGACAAGAACAAGAGCGTAATCTCACCCACAAAGGCCTCGGGTGGGGATGGAAGATGTTCGAGTTCTTGGATTTCTGCAAGGGAAAAAAAAGCGCGCATCAGTAAATCTGTGAAAACAAGTATCCCTTGCACGAGGAAAAACTGCGCTCGGGTACTCGAGGTGTCTGGTGCACGTATATTCGGCATGCCATTTAGCACGAGCAAACATTTGTCTTCACTCATGTGGGCTGTTGTGTAGGCTGCACAGAACGACAAGAACAAGAGCGTAATCTCACCCACAAAGGCCTCGGGTGGGGATGGAAGATGTTCGAGTTCTTGGATTTCTGCAAGGGAAAAAAAAGCGCGCATCAGTAAATCTGTGAAAACAAGTATCCCTTGCACGAGGAAAAACTGCGTCGGGGTACTCGAGGTGTCTGGTGCACGTATTATTCGGCATGCCATTTAGCACGAGCAAACATTTGTCTTCACTCATGTGGGCTGTTGTGAAGGCTGCACAGAACGACAAGAACAAGAGCGTAATCTCACCCACAAAGGCCTCGGGTGGGGATGGAAGATGTTCGAGTTCTTGGATTTCTGCAAGGGAAAAAAAAGCGCGCATCAGTAAATCTGTGAAAACAAGTATCCCTTGCACGAGGAAAAACTGCGTCGGGGTACTCGAGGTGTCTGGTGCACGTATTATTCGGCATGCCATTTAGCACGAGCAAACATTTGTCTTCACTCATGTGGGCTGTTGTGTAAGGCTGCACAGAACGACAAGAACAAGAGCGTAATCTCACCCACAAAGGCCTCGGGTGGGGATGGAAGATGTTCGAGTTCTTGGATTTCTGCAAGGGAAAAAAAAGCGCGCATCAGTAAATCTGTGAAAACAAGTATCCCTTGCACGAGGAAAAACTGCGTCGGGGTACTCGAGGTGTCTGGTGCACGTAATATTCGGCATGCCATTTAGCACGAGCAAACATTTGTCTTCACTCATGTGGGCTGTTGTGAAGGCTGCACAGAACGACAAGAACAAGAGCGTAATCTCACCCACAAAGGCCTCGGGTGGGGATGGAAGATGTTCGAGTTCTTGGATTTCTGCAAGGGAAAAAAAAGCGCGCATCAGTAAATCTGTGAAAACAAGTATCCCTTGCACGAGGAAAAACTGCGTCGGGGTACTCGAGGTGTCTGGTGCACGTATAATTCGGCATGCCATTTAGCACGAGCAAACATTTGTCTTCACTCATGTGGGCTGTTGTGTAGGCTGCACAGAACGACAAGAACAAGAGCGTAATCTCACCCACAAAGGCCTCGGGTGGGGATGGAAGATGTTCGAGTTCTTGGATTTCTGCAAGGGAAAAAAAAGCGCGCATCAGTAAATCTGTGAAAACAAGTATCCCTTGCACGAGGAAAAACTGCGCTCGGGTACTCGAGGTGTCTGGTGCACGTATAATTCGGCATGCCATTTAGCACGAGCAAACATTTGTCTTCACTCATGTGGGCTGTTGTGTAGGCTGCACAGAACGACAAGAACAAGAGCGTAATCTCACCCACAAAGGCCTCGGGTGGGGATGGAAGATGTTCGAGTTCTTGGATTTCTGCAAGGGAAAAAAAAGCGCGCATCAGTAAATCTGTGAAAACAAGTATCCCTTGCACGAGGAAAAACTGCCTCTCGGTACTCGAGGTGTCTGGTGCACGTATAATTCGGCATGCCATTTAGCACGAGCAAACATTTGTCTTCACTCATGTGGGCTGTTGTGTAGGCTGCACAGAACGACAAGAACAAGAGCGTAATCTCACCCACAAAGGCCTCGGGTGGGGATGGAAGATGTTCGAGTTCTTGGATTTCTGCAAGGGAAAAAAAAGCGCGCATCAGTAAATCTGTGAAAACAAGTATCCCTTGCACGAGGAAAAACTGCCTCTCGGGTACTCGAGGTGTCTGGTGCACGTATAATTCGGCATGCCATTTAGCACGAGCAAACATTTGTCTTCACTCATGTGGGCTGTTGTGAAGGCTGCACAGAACGACAAGAACAAGAGCGTAATCTCACCCACAAAGGCCTCGGGTGGGGATGGAAGATGTTCGAGTTCTTGGATTTCTGCATGAAAAAAAAACGCGCATCAGTAAATCTGTGAAAACAAGTATCCCTTGCACGAGGAAAAACTGCGTCGGGGTACTCGAGGTGTCTGGTGCACGTATATTCGGCATGCCATTTAGCACGAGCAAACATTTGTCTTCACTCATGTGGGCTGTTGTGTAGGCTGCACAGAACGACAAGAACAAGAGCGTAATCTCACCCACAAAGGCCTCGGGTGGGGATGGAAGATGTTCGAGTTCTTGGATTTCTGCAAGGGAAAAAAAAGCGCGCATCAGTAAATCTGTGAAAACAAGTATCCCTTGCACGAGGAAAAACTGCCTCTCGGTACTCGAGGTGTCTGGTGCACGTATTATTCGGCATGCCATTTAGCACGAGCAAACATTTGTCTTCACTCATGTGGGCTGTTGTGAAGGCTGCACAGAACGACAAGAACAAGAGCGTAATCTCACCCACAAAGGCCTCGGGTGGGGATGGAAGATGTTCGAGTTCTTGGATTTCTGCAAGGGAAAAAAAAGCGCGCATCAGTAAATCTGTGAAAACAAGTATCCCTTGCACGAGGAAAAACTGCGTCGGGGTACTCGAGGTGTCTGGTGCACGTATTATTCGGCATGCCATTTAGCACGAGCAAACATTTGTCTTCACTCATGTGGGCTGTTGTGAAGGCTGCACAGAACGACAAGAACAAGAGCGTAATCTCACCCACAAAGGCCTCGGGTGGGGATGGAAGATGTTCGAGTTCTTGGATTTCTGCAAGGGAAAAAAAAGCGCGCATCAGTAAATCTGTGAAAACAAGTATCCCTTGCACGAGGAAAAACTGCGTCGGGGTACTCGAGGTGTCTGGTGCACGTATAATTCGGCATGCCATTTAGCACGAGCAAACATTTGTCTTCACTCATGTGGGCTGTTGTGTAAGGCTGCACAGAACGACAAGAACAAGAGCGTAATCTCACCCACAAAGGCCTCGGGTGGGGATGGAAGATGTTCGAGTTCTTGGATTTCTGCAAGGGAAAAAAAAGCGCGCATCAGTAAATCTGTGAAAACAAGTATCCCTTGCACGAGGAAAAACTGCCTCTCGGTACTCGAGGTGTCTGGTGCACGTATAATTCGGCATGCCATTTAGCACGAGCAAACATTTGTCTTCACTCATGTGGGCTGTTGTGAAGGCTGCACAGAACGACAAGAACAAGAGCGTAATCTCACCCACAAAGGCCTCGGGTGGGGATGGAAGATGTTCGAGTTCTTGGATTTCTGCAAGGGAAAAAAAAGCGCGCATCAGTAAATCTGTGAAAACAAGTATCCCTTGCACGAGGAAAAACTGCGTCGGGGTACTCGAGGTGTCTGGTGCACGTATAATTCGGCATGCCATTTAGCACGAGCAAACATTTGTCTTCACTCATGTGGGCTGTTGTGTAGGCTGCACAGAACGACAAGAACAAGAGCGTAATCTCACCCACAAAGGCCTCGGGTGGGGATGGAAGATGTTCGAGTTCTTGGATTTCTGCAAGGGAAAAAAAAGCGCGCATCAGTAAATCTGTGAAAACAAGTATCCCTTGCACGAGGAAAAACTGCCGTCGGGTACTCGAGGTGTCTGGTGCACGTATAATTCGGCATGCCATTTAGCACGAGCAAACATTTGTCTTCACTCATGTGGGCTGTTGTGTAGGCTGCACAGAACGACAAGAACAAGAGCGTAATCTCACCCACAAAGGCCTCGGGTGGGGATGGAAGATGTTCGAGTTCTTGGATTTCTGCAAGGGAAAAAAAAGCGCGCATCAGTAAATCTGTGAAAACAAGTATCCCTTGCACGAGGAAAAACTGCGCTCGGGTACTCGAGGTGTCTGGTGCACGTATAATTCGGCATGCCATTTAGCACGAGCAAACATTTGTCTTCACTCATGTGGGCTGTTGTGTAAGGCTGCACAGAACGACAAGAACAAGAGCGTAATCTCACCCACAAAGGCCTCGGGTGGGGATGGAAGATGTTCGAGTTCTTGGATTTCTGCAAGGGAAAAAAAAGCGCGCATCAGTAAATCTGTGAAAACAAGTATCCCTTGCACGAGGAAAAACTGCGTCGGGGTACTCGAGGTGTCTGGTGCACGTATATTCGGCATGCCATTTAGCACGAGCAAACATTTGTCTTCACTCATGTGGGCTGTTGTGTAGGCTGCACAGAACGACAAGAACAAGAGCGTAATCTCACCCACAAAGGCCTCGGGTGGGGATGGAAGATGTTCGAGTTCTTGGATTTCTGCAAGGGAAAAAAAAGCGCGCATCAGTAAATCTGTGAAAACAAGTATCCCTTGCACGAGGAAAAACTGCGTCGGGGTACTCGAGGTGTCTGGTGCACGTATATTCGGCATGCCATTTAGCACGAGCAAACATTTGTCTTCACTCATGTGGGCTGTTGTGTAGGCTGCACAGAACGACAAGAACAAGAGCGTAATCTCACCCACAAAGGCCTCGGGTGGGGATGGAAGATGTTCGAGTTCTTGGATTTCTGCAAGGGAAAAAAAAGCGCGCATCAGTAAATCTGTGAAAACAAGTATCCCTTGCACGAGGAAAAACTGCGTCGGGGTACTCGAGGTGTCTGGTGCACGTATATTCGGCATGCCATTTAGCACGAGCAAACATTTGTCTTCACTCATGTGGGCTGTTGTGTAGGCTGCACAGAACGACAAGAACAAGAGCGTAATCTCACCCACAAAGGCCTCGGGTGGGGATGGAAGATGTTCGAGTTCTTGGATTTCTGCAAGGGAAAAAAAAGCGCGCATCAGTAAATCTGTGAAAACAAGTATCCCTTGCACGAGGAAAAACTGCGTCGGGTACTCGAGGTGTCTGGTGCACGTATATTCGGCATGCCATTTAGCACGAGCAAACATTTGTCTTCACTCATGTGGGCTGTTGTGAAGGCTGCACAGAACGACAAGAACAAGAGCGTAATCTCACCCACAAAGGCCTCGGGTGGGGATGGAAGATGTTCGAGTTCTTGGATTTCTGCAAGGGAAAAAAAAGCGCGCATCAGTAAATCTGTGAAAACAAGTATCCCTTGCACGAGGAAAAACTGCGTCGGGTACTCGAGGTGTCTGGTGCACGTATAATTCGGCATGCCATTTAGCACGAGCAAACATTTGTCTTCACTCATGTGGGCTGTTGTGAAGGCTGCACAGAACGACAAGAACAAGAGCGTAATCTCACCCACAAAGGCCTCGGGTGGGGATGGAAGATGTTCGAGTTCTTGGATTTCTGCAAGGGAAAAAAAAGCGCGCATCAGTAAATCTGTGAAAACAAGTATCCCTTGCACGAGGAAAAACTGCGTCGGGGTACTCGAGGTGTCTGGTGCACGTATAATTCGGCATGCCATTTAGCACGAGCAAACATTTGTCTTCACTCATGTGGGCTGTTGTGTAGGCTGCACAGAACGACAAGAACAAGAGCGTAATCTCACCCACAAAGGCCTCGGGTGGGGATGGAAGATGTTCGAGTTCTTGGATTTCTGCAAGGGAAAAAAAAGCGCGCATCAGTAAATCTGTGAAAACAAGTATCCCTTGCACGAGGAAAAACTGCGCTCGGGTACTCGAGGTGTCTGGTGCACGTATAATTCGGCATGCCATTTAGCACGAGCAAACATTTGTCTTCACTCATGTGGGCTGTTGTGTAGGCTGCACAGAACGACAAGAACAAGAGCGTAATCTCACCCACAAAGGCCTCGGGTGGGGATGGAAGATGTTCGAGTTCTTGGATTTCTGCAAGGGAAAAAAAAGCGCGCATCAGTAAATCTGTGAAAACAAGTATCCCTTGCACGAGGAAAAACTGCGTCGGGGTACTCGAGGTGTCTGGTGCACGTATAATTCGGCATGCCATTTAGCACGAGCAAACATTTGTCTTCACTCATGTGGGCTGTTGTGTAGGCTGCACAGAACGACAAGAACAAGAGCGTAATCTCACCCACAAAGGCCTCGGGTGGGGATGGAAGATGTTCGAGTTCTTGGATTTCTGCAAGGGAAAAAAAAGCGCGCATCAGTAAATCTGTGAAAACAAGTATCCCTTGCACGAGGAAAAACTGCGTCGGGGTACTCGAGGTGTCTGGTGCACGTAATATTCGGCATGCCATTTAGCACGAGCAAACATTTGTCTTCACTCATGTGGGCTGTTGTGTAGGCTGCACAGAACGACAAGAACAAGAGCGTAATCTCACCCACAAAGGCCTCGGGTGGGGATGGAAGATGTTCGAGTTCTTGGATTTCTGCAAGGGAAAAAAAAAGCGCGCATCAGTAAATCTGTGAAAACAAGTATCCCTTGCACGAGGAAAAACTGCGTCGGGGTACTCGAGGTGTCTGGTGCACGTATATTCGGCATGCCATTTAGCACGAGCAAACATTTGTCTTCACTCATGTGGGCTGTTGTGAAGGCTGCACAGAACGACAAGAACAAGAGCGTAATCTCACCCACAAAGGCCTCGGGTGGGGATGGAAGATGTTCGAGTTCTTGGATTTCTGCAAGGGAAAAAAAAAGCGCGCATCAGTAAATCTGTGAAAACAAGTATCCCTTGCACGAGGAAAAACTGCCGTCGGGTACTCGAGGTGTCTGGTGCACGTATATTCGGCATGCCATTTAGCACGAGCAAACATTTGTCTTCACTCATGTGGGCTGTTGTGTAGGCTGCACAGAACGACAAGAACAAGAGCGTAATCTCACCCACAAAGGCCTCGGGTGGGGATGGAAGATGTTCGAGTTCTTGGATTTCTGCAAGGGAAAAAAAAAGCGCGCATCAGTAAAGCTGTGAAAACAAGTATCCCTTGCACGAGGAAAAACTGCGTCGGGGTACTCGAGGTGTCTGGTGCACGTATATTCGGCATGCCATTTAGCACGAGCAAACATTTGTCTTCACTCATGTGGGCTGTTGTGAAGGCTGCACAGAACGACAAGAACAAGAGCGTAATCTCACCCACAAAGGCCTCGGGTGGGGATGGAAGATGTTCGAGTTCTTGGATTTCTGCAAGGGAAAAAAAAAGCGCGCATCAGTAAATCTGTGAAAACAAGTATCCCTTGCACGAGGAAAAACTGCGTCGGGTACTCGAGGTGTCTGGTGCACGTATAATTCGGCATGCCATTTAGCACGAGCAAACATTTGTCTTCACTCATGTGGGCTGTTGTGAAGGCTGCACAGAACGACAAGAACAAGAGCGTAATCTCACCCACAAAGGCCTCGGGTGGGGATGGAAGATGTTCGAGTTCTTGGATTTCTGCAAGGGAAAAAAAAGCGCGCATCAGTAAATCTGTGAAAACAAGTATCCCTTGCACGAGGAAAAACTGCGTCGGGGTACTCGAGGTGTCTGGTGCACGTATAATTCGGCATGCCATTTAGCACGAGCAAACATTTGTCTTCACTCATGTGGGCTGTTGTGAAGGCTGCACAGAACGACAAGAACAAGAGCGTAATCTCACCCACAAAGGCCTCGGGTGGGGATGGAAGATGTTCGAGTTCTTGGATTTCTGCAAGGGAAAAAAAAGCGCGCATCAGTAAATCTGTGAAAACAAGTATCCCTTGCACGAGGAAAAACTGCGTCGGGTACTCGAGGTGTCTGGTGCACGTATAATTCGGCATGCCATTTAGCACGAGCAAACATTTGTCTTCACTCATGTGGGCTGTTGTGAAGGCTGCACAGAACGACAAGAACAAGAGCGTAATCTCACCCACAAAGGCCTCGGGTGGGGATGGAAGATGTTCGAGTTCTTGGATTTCTGCAAGGGAAAAAAAAAGCGCGCATCAGTAAATCTGTGAAAACAAGTATCCCTTGCACGAGGAAAAACTGCGTCGGGGTACTCGAGGTGTCTGGTGCACGTATATTCGGCATGCCATTTAGCACGAGCAAACATTTGTCTTCACTCATGTGGGCTGTTGTGTAGGCTGCACAGAACGACAAGAACAAGAGCGTAATCTCACCCACAAAGGCCTCGGGTGGGGATGGAAGATGTTCGAGTTCTTGGATTTCTGCAAGGGAAAAAAAAGCGCGCATCAGTAAATCTGTGAAAACAAGTATCCCTTGCACGAGGAAAAACTGCCTCTCGGTACTCGAGGTGTCTGGTGCACGTATAATTCGGCATGCCATTTAGCACGAGCAAACATTTGTCTTCACTCATGTGGGCTGTTGTGTAGGCTGCACAGAACGACAAGAACAAGAGCGTAATCTCACCCACAAAGGCCTCGGGTGGGGATGGAAGATGTTCGAGTTCTTGGATTTCTGCAAGGGAAAAAAAAGCGCGCATCAGTAAATCTGTGAAAACAAGTATCCCTTGCACGAGGAAAAACTGCCTCTCGGTACTCGAGGTGTCTGGTGCACGTATAATTCGGCATGCCATTTAGCACGAGCAAACATTTGTCTTCACTCATGTGGGCCGTTGTGAAGGCTGCACAGAACGACAAGAACAAGAGCGTAATCTCACCCACAAAGGCCTCGGGTGGGGATGGAAGATGTTCGAGTTCTTGGATTTCTGCAAGGGAAAAAAAAAGCACGCATCAGTAAAGCTGTGAAAACAAGTATCCCTTGCACGAGGAAAAACTGCGTCGGGGTACTCGAGGTGTCTGGTGCACGTATATTTGGCATGCCATTTAGCACGAGCAAACATTTGTCTTCACTCATGTGGGCTGTTGTGTAGGCTGCACAGAACGACAAGAACAAGAGCGTAATCTCACCCACAAAGGCCTCGGGTGGGGATGGAAGATGTTCGAGTTCTTGGATTTCTGCAAGGGAAAAAAAAGCGCGCATCAGTAAATCTGTGAAAACAAGTATCCCTTGCACGAGGAAAAACTGCCTCTCGGGTACTCGAGGTGTCTGGTGCACGTATAATTCGGCATGCCATTTAGCACGAGCAAACATTTGTCTTCACTCATGTGGGCTGTTGTGAAGGCTGCACAGAACGACAAGAACAAGAGCGTAATCTCACCCACAAAGGCCTCGGGTGGGGATGGAAGATGTTCGAGTTCTTGGATTTCTGCAAGGGAAAAAAAAGCGCGCATCAGTAAATCTGTGAAAACAAGTATCCCTTGCACGAGGAAAAACTGCGTCGGGGTACTCGAGGTGTCTGGTGCACGTATAATTCGGCATGCCATTTAGCACGAGCAAACATTTGTCTTCACTCATGTGGGCTGTTGTGAAGGCTGCACAGAACGACAAGAACAAGAGCGTAATCTCACCCACAAAGGCCTCGGGTGGGGATGGAAGATGTTCGAGTTCTTGGATTTCTGCAAGGGAAAAAAAAGCGCGCATCAGTAAATCTGTGAAAACAAGTATCCCTTGCACGAGGAAAAACTGCGTCGGGTACTCGAGGTGTCTGGTGCACGTATATTCGGCATGCCATTTAGCACGAGCAAACATTTGTCTTCACTCATGTGGGCTGTTGTGTAGGCTGCACAGAACGACAAGAACAAGAGCGTAATCTCACCCACAAAGGCCTCGGGTGGGGATGGAAGATGTTCGAGTTCTTGGATTTCTGCAAGGGAAAAAAAAGCGCGCATCAGTAAATCTGTGAAAACAAGTATCCCTTGCACGAGGAAAAACTGCGTCGGGGTACTCGAGGTGTCTGGTGCACGTATAATTCGGCATGCCATTTAGCACGAGCAAACATTTGTCTTCACTCATGTGGGCTGTTGTGTAGGCTGCACAGAACGACAAGAACAAGAGCGTAATCTCACCCACAAAGGCCTCGGGTGGGGATGGAAGATGTTCGAGTTCTTGGATTTCTGCAAGGGAAAAAAAAGCGCGCATCAGTAAATCTGTGAAAACAAGTATCCCTTGCACGAGGAAAAACTGCCGTCGGGGTACTCGAGGTGTCTGGTGCACGTATAATTCGGCATGCCATTTAGCACGAGCAAACATTTGTCTTCACTCATGTGGGCTGTTGTGTAGGCTGCACAGAACGACAAGAACAAGAGCGTAATCTCACCCACAAAGGCCTCGGGTGGGGATGGAAGATGTTCGAGTTCTTGGATTTCTGCAAGGGAAAAAAAAAGCACGCATCAGTAAAGCTGTGAAAACAAGTATCCCTTGCACGAGGAAAAACTGCGTCGGGTACTCGAGGTGTCTGGTGCACGTATAATTCGGCATGCCATTTAGCACGAGCAAACATTTGTCTTCACTCATGTGGGCTGTTGTGTAGGCTGCACAGAACGACAAGAACAAGAGCGTAATCTCACCCACAAAGGCCTCGGGTGGGGATGGAAGATGTTCGAGTTCTTGGATTTCTGCAAGGGAAAAAAAAAGCGCGCATCAGTAAATCTGTGAAAACAAGTATCCCTTGCACGAGGAAAAACTGCGCTCGGGTACTCGAGGTGTCTGGTGCACGTATAATTCGGCATGCCATTTAGCACGAGCAAACATTTGTCTTCACTCATGTGGGCTGTTGTGTAGGCTGCACAGAACGACAAGAACAAGAGCGTAATCTCACCCACAAAGGCCTCGGGTGGGGATGGAAGATGTTCGAGTTCTTGGATTTCTGCAAGGGAAAAAAAAGCGCGCATCAGTAAATCTGTGAAAACAAGTATCCCTTGCACGAGGAAAAACTGCGTCGGGGTACTCGAGGTGTCTGGTGCACGTATAATTCGGCATGCCATTTAGCACGAGCAAACATTTGTCTTCACTCATGTGGGCTGTTGTGAAGGCTGCACAGAACGACAAGAACAAGAGCGTAATCTCACCCACAAAGGCCTCGGGTGGGGATGGAAGATGTTCGAGTTCTTGGATTTCTGCAAGGGAAAAAAAAGCGCGCATCAGTAAATCTGTGAAAACAAGTATCCCTTGCACGAGGAAAAACTGCGTCGGGGTACTCGAGGTGTCTGGTGCACGTATAATTCGGCATGCCATTTAGCACGAGCAAACATTTGTCTTCACTCATGTGGGCTGTTGTGTAGGCTGCACAGAACGACAAGAACAAGAGCGTAATCTCACCCACAAAGGCCTCGGGTGGGGATGGAAGATGTTCGAGTTCTTGGATTTCTGCAAGGGAAAAAAAAGCGCGCATCAGTAAATCTGTGAAAACAAGTATCCCTTGCACGAGGAAAAACTGCCTCTCGGTACTCGAGGTGTCTGGTGCACGTATAATTCGGCATGCCATTTAGCACGAGCAAACATTTGTCTTCACTCATGTGGGCTGTTGTGTAGGCTGCACAGAACGACAAGAACAAGAGCGTAATCTCACCCACAAAGGCCTCGGGTGGGGATGGAAGATGTTCGAGTTCTTGGATTTCTGCAAGGGAAAAAAAAAGCGCGCATCAGTAAATCTGTGAAAACAAGTATCCCTTGCACGAGGAAAAACTGCGTCGGGTACTCGAGGTGTCTGGTGCACGTATAATTCGGCATGCCATTTAGCACGAGCAAACATTTGTCTTCACTCATGTGGGCTGTTGTGTAGGCTGCACAGAACGACAAGAACAAGAGCGTAATCTCACCCACAAAGGCCTCGGGTGGGGATGGAAGATGTTCGAGTTCTTGGATTTCTGCAAGGGAAAAAAAAGCGCGCATCAGTAAATCTGTGAAAACAAGTATCCCTTGCACGAGGAAAAACTGCCGTCGGGTACTCGAGGTGTCTGGTGCACGTATAATTCGGCATGCCATTTAGCACGAGCAAACATTTGTCTTCACTCATGTGGGCTGTTGTGTAAGGCTGCACAGAACGACAAGAACAAGAGCGTAATCTCACCCACAAAGGCCTCGGGTGGGGATGGAAGATGTTCGAGTTCTTGGATTTCTGCAAGGGAAAAAAAAAGCACGCATCAGTAAAGCTGTGAAAACAAGTATCCCTTGCACGAGGAAAAACTGCGTCGGGGTACTCGAGGTGTCTGGTGCACGTATTATTCGGCATGCCATTTAGCACGAGCAAACATTTGTCTTCACTCATGTGGGCTGTTGTGTAGGCTGCACAGAACGACAAGAACAAGAGCGTAATCTCACCCACAAAGGCCTCGGGTGGGGATGGAAGATGTTCGAGTTCTTGGATTTCTGCAAGGGAAAAAAAAGCGCGCATCAGTAAATCTGTGAAAACAAGTATCCCTTGCACGAGGAAAAACTGCGCTCGGGTACTCGAGGTGTCTGGTGCACGTATATTCGGCATGCCATTTAGCACGAGCAAACATTTGTCTTCACTCATGTGGGCTGTTGTGAAGGCTGCACAGAACGACAAGAACAAGAGCGTAATCTCACCCACAAAGGCCTCGGGTGGGGATGGAAGATGTTCGAGTTCTTGGATTTCTGCAAGGGAAAAAAAAGCGCGCATCAGTAAATCTGTGAAAACAAGTATCCCTTGCACGAGGAAAAACTGCGTCGGGTACTCGAGGTGTCTGGTGCACGTATATTCGGCATGCCATTTAGCACGAGCAAACATTTGTCTTCACTCATGTGGGCTGTTGTGTAGGCTGCACAGAACGACAAGAACAAGAGCGTAATCTCACCCACAAAGGCCTCGGGTGGGGATGGAAGATGTTCGAGTTCTTGGATTTCTGCAAGGGAAAAAAAAAGCGCGCATCAGTAAATCTGTGAAAACAAGTATCCCTTGCACGAGGAAAAACTGCGTCGGGGTACTCGAGGTGTCTGGTGCACGTATAATTCGGCATGCCATTTAGCACGAGCAAACATTTGTCTTCACTCATGTGGGCTGTTGTGAAGGCTGCACAGAACGACAAGAACAAGAGCGTAATCTCACCCACAAAGGCCTCGGGTGGGGATGGAAGATGTTCGAGTTCTTGGATTTCTGCAAGGGAAAAAAAAGCGCGCATCAGTAAATCTGTGAAAACAAGTATCCCTTGCACGAGGAAAAACTGCGTCGGGGTACTCGAGGTGTCTGGTGCACGTATAATTCGGCATGCCATTTAGCACGAGCAAACATTTGTCTTCACTCATGTGGGCTGTTGTGTAGGCTGCACAGAACGACAAGAACAAGAGCGTAATCTCACCCACAAAGGCCTCGGGTGGGGATGGAAGATGTTCGAGTTCTTGGATTTCTGCAAGGGAAAAAAAAGCGCGCATCAGTAAATCTGTGAAAACAAGTATCCCTTGCACGAGGAAAAACTGCGTCGGGGTACTCGAGGTGTCTGGTGCACGTATATTCGGCATGCCATTTAGCACGAGCAAACATTTGTCTTCACTCATGTGGGCTGTTGTGTAGGCTGCACAGAACGACAAGAACAAGAGCGTAATCTCACCCACAAAGGCCTCGGGTGGGGATGGAAGATGTTCGAGTTCTTGGATTTCTGCAAGGGAAAAAAAAGCGCGCATCAGTAAATCTGTGAAAACAAGTATCCCTTGCACGAGGAAAAACTGCCTCTCGGTACTCGAGGTGTCTGGTGCACGTATAATTCGGCATGCCATTTAGCACGAGCAAACATTTGTCTTCACTCATGTGGGCTGTTGTGTAGGCTGCACAGAACGACAAGAACAAGAGCGTAATCTCACCCACAAAGGCCTCGGGTGGGGATGGAAGATGTTCGAGTTCTTGGATTTCTGCAAGGGAAAAAAAAGCGCGCATCAGTAAATCTGTGAAAACAAGTATCCCTTGCACGAGGAAAAACTGCGTCGGGGTACTCGAGGTGTCTGGTGCACGTATAATTCGGCATGCCATTTAGCACGAGCAAACATTTGTCTTCACTCATGTGGGCTGTTGTGTAGGCTGCACAGAACGACAAGAACAAGAGCGTAATCTCACCCACAAAGGCCTCGGGTGGGGATGGAAGATGTTCGAGTTCTTGGATTTCTGCAAGGGAAAAAAAAAGCGCGCATCAGTAAATCTGTGAAAACAAGTATCCCTTGCACGAGGAAAAACTGCGTCGGGGTACTCGAGGTGTCTGGTGCACGTAATTATTCGGCATGCCATTTAGCACGAGCAAACATTTGTCTTCACTCATGTGGGCTGTTGTGTAGGCTGCACAGAACGACAAGAACAAGAGCGTAATCTCACCCACAAAGGCCTCGGGTGGGGATGGAAGATGTTCGAGTTCTTGGATTTCTGCAAGGGAAAAAAAAGCGCGCATCAGTAAATCTGTGAAAACAAGTATCCCTTGCACGAGGAAAAACTGCGTCGGGTACTCGAGGTGTCTGGTGCACGTATAATTCGGCATGCCATTTAGCACGAGCAAACATTTGTCTTCACTCATGTGGGCTGTTGTGTAAGGCTGCACAGAACGACAAGAACAAGAGCGTAATCTCACCCACAAAGGCCTCGGGTGGGGATGGAAGATGTTCGAGTTCTTGGATTTCTGCAAGGGAAAAAAAAGCGCGCATCAGTAAATCTGTGAAAACAAGTATCCCTTGCACGAGGAAAAACTGCGTCGGGTACTCGAGGTGTCTGGTGCACGTATAATTCGGCATGCCATTTAGCACGAGCAAACATTTGTCTTCACTCATGTGGGCTGTTGTGAAGGCTGCACAGAACGACAAGAACAAGAGCGTAATCTCACCCACAAAGGCCTCGGGTGGGGATGGAAGATGTTCGAGTTCTTGGATTTCTGCAAGGGAAAAAAAAGCGCGCATCAGTAAATCTGTGAAAACAAGTATCCCTTGCACGAGGAAAAACTGCTCTCGGGTACTCGAGGTGTCTGGTGCACGTATAATTCGGCATGCCATTTAGCACGAGCAAACATTTGTCTTCACTCATGTGGGCTGTTGTGAAGGCTGCACAGAACGACAAGAACAAGAGCGTAATCTCACCCACAAAGGCCTCGGGTGGGGATGGAAGATGTTCGAGTTCTTGGATTTCTGCAAGGGAAAAAAAAGCGCGCATCAGTAAATCTGTGAAAACAAGTAGCCCTTGCACGAGGAAAAACTGCGCTCGGGGTACTCGAGGTGTCTGGTGCACGTATAATTCGGCATGCCATTTAGCACGAGCAAACATTTGTCTTCACTCATGTGGGCTGTTGTGAAGGCTGCACAGAACGACAAGAACAAGAGCGTAATCTCACCCACAAAGGCCTCGGGTGGGGATGGAAGATGTTCGAGTTCTTGGATTTCTGCAAGGGAAAAAAAAAGCGCGCATCAGTAAATCTGTGAAAACAAGTATCCCTTGCACGAGGAAAAACTGCGTCGGGTACTCGAGGTGTCTGGTGCACGTATAATTCGGCATGCCATTTAGCACGAGCAAACATTTGTCTTCACTCATGTGGGCTGTTGTGTAGGCTGCACAGAACGACAAGAACAAGAGCGTAATCTCACCCACAAAGGCCTCGGGTGGGGATGGAAGATGTTCGAGTTCTTGGATTTCTGCAAGGGAAAAAAAAGCGCGCATCAGTAAATCTGTGAAAACAAGTATCCCTTGCACGAGGAAAAACTGCGTCGGGGTACTCGAGGTGTCTGGTGCACGTATAATTCGGCATGCCATTTAGCACGAGCAAACATTTGTCTTCACTCATGTGGGCTGTTGTGAAGGCTGCACAGAACGACAAGAACAAGAGCGTAATCTCACCCACAAAGGCCTCGGGTGGGGATGGAAGATGTTCGAGTTCTTGGATTTCTGCAAGGGAAAAAAAAAGCGCGCATCAGTAAATCTGTGAAAACAAGTATCCCTTGCACGAGGAAAAACTGCGTCGGGTACTCGAGGTGTCTGGTGCACGTATATTCGGCATGCCATTTAGCACGAGCAAACATTTGTCTTCACTCATGTGGGCTGTTGTGTAGGCTGCACAGAACGACAAGAACAAGAGCGTAATCTCACCCACAAAGGCCTCGGGTGGGGATGGAAGATGTTCGAGTTCTTGGATTTCTGCAAGGGAAAAAAAAGCGCGCATCAGTAAATCTGTGAAAACAAGTATCCCTTGCACGAGGAAAAACTGCGTCGGGTACTCGAGGTGTCTGGTGCACGTATTATTCGGCATGCCATTTAGCACGAGCAAACATTTGTCTTCACTCATGTGGGCTGTTGTGTAGGCTGCACAGAACGACAAGAACAAGAGCGTAATCTCACCCACAAAGGCCTCGGGTGGGGATGGAAGATGTTCGAGTTCTTGGATTTCTGCAAGGGAAAAAAAAGCGCGCATCAGTAAATCTGTGAAAACAAGTATCCCTTGCACGAGGAAAAACTGCCTCTCGGGTACTCGAGGTGTCTGGTGCACGTATAATTCGGCATGCCATTTAGCACGAGCAAACATTTGTCTTCACTCATGTGGGCTGTTGTGTAGGCTGCACAGAACGACAAGAACAAGAGCGTAATCTCACCCACAAAGGCCTCGGGTGGGGATGGAAGATGTTCGAGTTCTTGGATTTCTGCAAGGGAAAAAAAAAGCGCGCATCAGTAAATCTGTGAAAACAAGTATCCCTTGCACGAGGAAAAACTGCGTCGGGTACTCGAGGTGTCTGGTGCACGTATATTCGGCATGCCATTTAGCACGAGCAAACATTTGTCTTCACTCATGTGGGCTGTTGTGAAGGCTGCACAGAACGACAAGAACAAGAGCGTAATCTCACCCACAAAGGCCTCGGGTGGGGATGGAAGATGTTCGAGTTCTTGGATTTCTGCAAGGGAAAAAAAAGCGCGCATCAGTAAATCTGTGAAAACAAGTATCCCTTGCACGAGGAAAAACTGCGTCGGGGTACTCGAGGTGTCTGGTGCACGTATATTCGGCATGCCATTTAGCACGAGCAAACATTTGTCTTCACTCATGTGGGCTGTTGTGTAGGCTGCACAGAACGACAAGAACAAGAGCGTAATCTCACCCACAAAGGCCTCGGGTGGGGATGGAAGATGTTCGAGTTCTTGGATTTCTGCAAGGGAAAAAAAAGCGCGCATCAGTAAATCTGTGAAAACAAGTATCCCTTGCACGAGGAAAAACTGCGTCGGGTACTCGAGGTGTCTGGTGCACGTATAATTCGGCATGCCATTTAGCACGAGCAAACATTTGTCTTCACTCATGTGGGCTGTTGTGTAGGCTGCACAGAACGACAAGAACAAGAGCGTAATCTCACCCACAAAGGCCTCGGGTGGGGATGGAAGATGTTCGAGTTCTTGGATTTCTGCAAGGGAAAAAAAAGCGCGCATCAGTAAATCTGTGAAAACAAGTATCCCTTGCACGAGGAAAAACTGCGTCGGGGTACTCGAGGTGTCTGGTGCACGTATAATTCGGCATGCCATTTAGCACGAGCAAACATTTGTCTTCACTCATGTGGGCTGTTGTGAAGGCTGCACAGAACGACAAGAACAAGAGCGTAATCTCACCCACAAAGGCCTCGGGTGGGGATGGAAGATGTTCGAGTTCTTGGATTTCTGCAAGGGAAAAAAAAGCGCGCATCAGTAAATCTGTGAAAACAAGTATCCCTTGCACGAGGAAAAACTGCCTCTCGGTACTCGAGGTGTCTGGTGCACGTATAATTCGGCATGCCATTTAGCACGAGCAAACATTTGTCTTCACTCATGTGGGCTGTTGTGTAGGCTGCACAGAACGACAAGAACAAGAGCGTAATCTCACCCACAAAGGCCTCGGGTGGGGATGGAAGATGTTCGAGTTCTTGGATTTCTGCAAGGGAAAAAAAAAGCACGCATCAGTAAAGCTGTGAAAACAAGTATCCCTTGCACGAGGAAAAACTGCGTCGGGGTACTCGAGGTGTCTGGTGCACGTATAATTCGGCATGCCATTTAGTACGAGCAAACATTTGTCTTCACTCATGTGGGCTGTTGTGTAAGGCTGCACAGAACGACAAGAACAAGAGCGTAATCTCACCCACAAAGGCCTCGGGTGGGGATGGAAGATGTTCGAGTTCTTGGATTTCTGCAAGGGAAAAAAAAGCGCGCATCAGTAAATCTGTGAAAACAAGTATCCCTTGCACGAGGAAAAACTGCGCTCGGGTACTCGAGGTGTCTGGTGCACGTATATTCGGCATGCCATTTAGCACGAGCAAACATTTGTCTTCACTCATGTGGGCTGTTGTGAAGGCTGCACAGAACGACAAGAACAAGAGCGTAATCTCACCCACAAAGGCCTCGGGTGGGGATGGAAGATGTTCGAGTTCTTGGATTTCTGCAAGGGAAAAAAAAAGCACGCATCAGTAAAGCTGTGAAAACAAGTATCCCTTGCACGAGGAAAAACTGCGTCGGGGTACTCGAGGTGTCTGGTGCACGTATTATTCGGCATGCCATTTAGCACGAGCAAACATTTGTCTTCACTCATGTGGGCTGTTGTGAAGGCTGCACAGAACGACAAGAACAAGAGCGTAATCTCACCCACAAAGGCCTCGGGTGGGGATGGAAGATGTTCGAGTTCTTGGATTTCTGCAAGGGAAAAAAAAAGCACGCATCAGTAAAGCTGTGAAAACAAGTATCCCTTGCACGAGGAAAAACTGCGTCGGGGTACTCGAGGTGTCTGGTGCACGTATAATTCGGCATGCCATTTAGCACGAGCAAACATTTGTCTTCACTCATGTGGGCTGTTGTGTAGGCTGCACAGAACGACAAGAACAAGAGCGTAATCTCACCCACAAAGGCCTCGGGTGGGGATGGAAGATGTTCGAGTTCTTGGATTTCTGCAAGGGAAAAAAAAGCGCGCATCAGTAAATCTGTGAAAACAAGTATCCCTTGCACGAGGAAAAACTGCCTCTCGGGTACTCGAGGTGTCTGGTGCACGTATAATTCGGCATGCCATTTAGCACGAGCAAACATTTGTCTTCACTCATGTGGGCTGTTGTGAAGGCTGCACAGAACGACAAGAACAAGAGCGTAATCTCACCCACAAAGGCCTCGGGTGGGGATGGAAGATGTTCGAGTTCTTGGATTTCTGCAAGGGAAAAAAAAGCGCGCATCAGTAAATCTGTGAAAACAAGTATCCCTTGCACGAGGAAAAACTGCGTCGGGTACTCGAGGTGTCTGGTGCACGTATAATTCGGCATGCCATTTAGCACGAGCAAACATTTGTCTTCACTCATGTGGGCTGTTGTGTAGGCTGCACAGAACGACAAGAACAAGAGCGTAATCTCACCCACAAAGGCCTCGGGTGGGGATGGAAGATGTTCGAGTTCTTGGATTTCTGCAAGGGAAAAAAAAGCGCGCATCAGTAAATCTGTGAAAACAAGTATCCCTTGCACGAGGAAAAACTGCGTCGGGTACTCGAGGTGTCTGGTGCACGTATAATTCGGCATGCCATTTAGCACGAGCAAACATTTGTCTTCACTCATGTGGGCTGTTGTGAAGGCTGCACAGAACGACAAGAACAAGAGCGTAATCTCACCCACAAAGGCCTCGGGTGGGGATGGAAGATGTTCGAGTTCTTGGATTTCTGCAAGGGAAAAAAAAGCGCGCATCAGTAAATCTGTGAAAACAAGTATCCCTTGCACGAGGAAAAACTGCGCTCGGGTACTCGAGGTGTCTGGTGCACGTATAATTCGGCATGCCATTTAGCACGAGCAAACATTTGTCTTCACTCATGTGGGCTGTTGTGAAGGCTGCACAGAACGACAAGAACAAGAGCGTAATCTCACCCACAAAGGCCTCGGGTGGGGATGGAAGATGTTCGAGTTCTTGGATTTCTGCAAGGGAAAAAAAAGCGCGCATCAGTAAATCTGTGAAAACAAGTATCCCTTGCACGAGGAAAAACTGCGTCGGGGTACTCGAGGTGTCTGGTGCACGTATAATTCGGCATGCCATTTAGCACGAGCAAACATTTGTCTTCACTCATGTGGGCTGTTGTGTAGGCTGCACAGAACGACAAGAACAAGAGCGTAATCTCACCCACAAAGGCCTCGGGTGGGGATGGAAGATGTTCGAGTTCTTGGATTTCTGCAAGGGAAAAAAAAGCGCGCATCAGTAAATCTGTGAAAACAAGTATCCCTTGCACGAGGAAAAACTGCGTCGGGGTACTCGAGGTGTCTGGTGCACGTATAATTCGGCATGCCATTTAGCACGAGCAAACATTTGTCTTCACTCATGTGGGCTGTTGTGTAGGCTGCACAGAACGACAAGAACAAGAGCGTAATCTCACCCACAAAGGCCTCGGGTGGGGATGGAAGATGTTCGAGTTCTTGGATTTCTGCAAGGGAAAAAAAAGCGCGCATCAGTAAATCTGTGAAAACAAGTATCCCTTGCACGAGGAAAAACTGCCTCTCGGTACTCGAGGTGTCTGGTGCACGTATAATTCGGCATGCCATTTAGCACGAGCAAACATTTGTCTTCACTCATGTGGGCTGTTGTGTAGGCTGCACAGAACGACAAGAACAAGAGCGTAATCTCACCCACAAAGGCCTCGGGTGGGGATGGAAGATGTTCGAGTTCTTGGATTTCTGCAAGGGAAAAAAAAGCGCGCATCAGTAAATCTGTGAAAACAAGTATCCCTTGCACGAGGAAAAACTGCTCTCGGGTACTCGAGGTGTCTGGTGCACGTATAATTCGGCATGCCATTTAGCACGAGCAAACATTTGTCTTCACTCATGTGGGCTGTTGTGTAGGCTGCACAGAACGACAAGAACAAGAGCGTAATCTCACCCACAAAGGCCTCGGGTGGGGATGGAAGATGTTCGAGTTCTTGGATTTCTGCAAGGGAAAAAAAAAGCGCGCATCAGTAAATCTGTGAAAACAAGTATCCCTTGCACGAGGAAAAACTGCGCTCGGGTACTCGAGGTGTCTGGTGCACGTATAATTCGGCATGCCATTTAGCACGAGCAAACATTTGTCTTCACTCATGTGGGCTGTTGTGAAGGCTGCACAGAACGACAAGAACAAGAGCGTAATCTCACCCACAAAGGCCTCGGGTGGGGATGGAAGATGTTCGAGTTCTTGGATTTCTGCAAGGGAAAAAAAAGCGCGCATCAGTAAATCTGTGAAAACAAGTATCCCTTGCACGAGGAAAAACTGCGTCGGGGTACTCGAGGTGTCTGGTGCACGTATAATTCGGCATGCCATTTAGCACGAGCAAACATTTGTCTTCACTCATGTGGGCTGTTGTGAAGGCTGCACAGAACGACAAGAACAAGAGCGTAATCTCACCCACAAAGGCCTCGGGTGGGGATGGAAGATGTTCGAGTTCTTGGATTTCTGCAAGGGAAAAAAAAGCGCGCATCAGTAAATCTGTGAAAACAAGTATCCCTTGCACGAGGAAAAACTGCGTCGGGGTACTCGAGGTGTCTGGTGCACGTATAATTCGGCATGCCATTTAGCACGAGCAAACATTTGTCTTCACTCATGTGGGCTGTTGTGTAGGCTGCACAGAACGACAAGAACAAGAGCGTAATCTCACCCACAAAGGCCTCGGGTGGGGATGGAAGATGTTCGAGTTCTTGGATTTCTGCAAGGGAAAAAAAAAGCGCGCATCAGTAAATCTGTGAAAACAAGTATCCCTTGCACGAGGAAAAACTGCGTCGGGGTACTCGAGGTGTCTGGTGCACGTATAATTCGGCATGCCATTTAGCACGAGCAAACATTTGTCTTCACTCATGTGGGCTGTTGTGTAGGCTGCACAGAACGACAAGAACAAGAGCGTAATCTCACCCACAAAGGCCTCGGGTGGGGATGGAAGATGTTCGAGTTCTTGGATTTCTGCAAGGGAAAAAAAAGCGCGCATCAGTAAATCTGTGAAAACAAGTATCCCTTGCACGAGGAAAAACTGCGTCGCGGTACTCGAGGTGTCTGGTGCACGTATAATTCGGCATGCCATTTAGCACGAGCAAACATTTGTCTTCACTCATGTGGGCTGTTGTGAAGGCTGCACAGAACGACAAGAACAAGAGCGTAATCTCACCCACAAAGGCCTCGGGTGGGGATGGAAGATGTTCGAGTTCTTGGATTTCTGCAAGGGAAAAAAAAGCGCGCATCAGTAAATCTGTGAAAACAAGTATCCCTTGCACGAGGAAAAACTGCCTCTCGGGTACTCGAGGTGTCTGGTGCACGTATAATTCGGCATGCCATTTAGCACGAGCAAACATTTGTCTTCACTCATGTGGGCTGTTGTGAAGGCTGCACAGAACGACAAGAACAAGAGCGTAATCTCACCCACAAAGGCCTCGGGTGGGGATGGAAGATGTTCGAGTTCTTGGATTTCTGCAAGGGAAAAAAAAGCGCGCATCAGTAAATCTGTGAAAACAAGTATCCCTTGCACGAGGAAAAACTGCGTCGGGTACTCGAGGTGTCTGGTGCACGTATAATTCGGCATGCCATTTAGCACGAGCAAACATTTGTCTTCACTCATGTGGGCTGTTGTGTAGGCTGCACAGAACGACAAGAACAAGAGCGTAATCTCACCCACAAAGGCCTCGGGTGGGGATGGAAGATGTTCGAGTTCTTGGATTTCTGCAAGGGAAAAAAAAGCGCGCATCAGTAAATCTGTGAAAACAAGTATCCCTTGCACGAGGAAAAACTGCCTCTCGGTACTCGAGGTGTCTGGTGCACGTATAATTCGGCATGCCATTTAGCACGAGCAAACATTTGTCTTCACTCATGTGGGCTGTTGTGTAGGCTGCACAGAACGACAAGAACAAGAGCGTAATCTCACCCACAAAGGCCTCGGGTGGGGATGGAAGATGTTCGAGTTCTTGGATTTCTGCAAGGGAAAAAAAAAGCGCGCATCAGTAAAGCTGTGAAAACAAGTATCCCTTGCACGAGGAAAAACTGCCTCTCGGTACTCGAGGTGTCTGGTGCACGTATAATTCGGCATGCCATTTAGCACGAGCAAACATTTGTCTTCACTCATGTGGGCTGTTGTGTAGGCTGCACAGAACGACAAGAACAAGAGCGTAATCTCACCCACAAAGGCCTCGGGTGGGGATGGAAGATGTTCGAGTTCTTGGATTTCTGCAAGGGAAAAAAAAGCGCGCATCAGTAAATCTGTGAAAACAAGTATCCCTTGCACGAGGAAAAACTGCGTCGGGTACTCGAGGTGTCTGGTGCACGTATAATTCGGCATGCCATTTAGCACGAGCAAACATTTGTCTTCACTCATGTGGGCTGTTGTGTAGGCTGCACAGAACGACAAGAACAAGAGCGTAATCTCACCCACAAAGGCCTCGGGTGGGGATGGAAGATGTTCGAGTTCTTGGATTTCTGCAAGGGAAAAAAAAAGCGCGCATCAGTAAATCTGTGAAAACAAGTATCCCTTGCACGAGGAAAAACTGCGTCGGGTACTCGAGGTGTCTGGTGCACGTATAATTCGGCATGCCATTTAGCACGAGCAAACATTTGTCTTCACTCATGTGGGCTGTTGTGAAGGCTGCACAGAACGACAAGAACAAGAGCGTAATCTCACCCACAAAGGCCTCGGGTGGGGATGGAAGATGTTCGAGTTCTTGGATTTCTGCAAGGGAAAAAAAAGCGCGCATCAGTAAATCTGTGAAAACAAGTATCCCTTGCACGAGGAAAAACTGCGTCGGGTACTCGAGGTGTCTGGTGCACGTATTAATTCGGCATGCCATTTAGCACGAGCAAACATTTGTCTTCACTCATGTGGGCTGTTGTGAAGGCTGCACAGAACGACAAGAACAAGAGCGTAATCTCACCCACAAAGGCCTCGGGTGGGGATGGAAGATGTTCGAGTTCTTGGATTTCTGCAAGGGAAAAAAAAGCGCGCATCAGTAAATCTGTGAAAACAAGTATCCCTTGCACGAGGAAAAACTGCGTCGGGTACTCGAGGTGTCTGGTGCACGTATTAATTCGGCATGCCATTTAGCACGAGCAAACATTTGTCTTCACTCATGTGGGCTGTTGTGTAGGCTGCACAGAACGACAAGAACAAGAGCGTAATCTCACCCACAAAGGCCTCGGGTGGGGATGGAAGATGTTCGAGTTCTTGGATTTCTGCAAGGGAAAAAAAAGCGCGCATCAGTAAATCTGTGAAAACAAGTATCCCTTGCACGAGGAAAAACTGCGTCGGGGTACTCGAGGTGTCTGGTGCACGTATATTCGGCATGCCATTTAGCACGAGCAAACATTTGTCTTCACTCATGTGGGCTGTTGTGAAGGCTGCACAGAACGACAAGAACAAGAGCGTAATCTCACCCACAAAGGCCTCGGGTGGGGATGGAAGATGTTCGAGTTCTTGGATTTCTGCAAGGGAAAAAAAAGCGCGCATCAGTAAATCTGTGAAAACAAGTATCCCTTGCACGAGGAAAAACTGCGTCGGGGTACTCGAGGTGTCTGGTGCACGTATAATTCGGCATGCCATTTAGCACGAGCAAACATTTGTCTTCACTCATGTGGGCTGTTGTGAAGGCTGCACAGAACGACAAGAACAAGAGCGTAATCTCACCCACAAAGGCCTCGGGTGGGGATGGAAGATGTTCGAGTTCTTGGATTTCTGCAAGGGAAAAAAAAAGCGCGCATCAGTAAATCTGTGAAAACAAGTATCCCTTGCACGAGGAAAAACTGCGTCGGGTACTCGAGGTGTCTGGTGCACGTATATTCGGCATGCCATTTAGCACGAGCAAACATTTGTCTTCACTCATGTGGGCTGTTGTGAAGGCTGCACAGAACGACAAGAACAAGAGCGTAATCTCACCCACAAAGGCCTCGGGTGGGGATGGAAGATGTTCGAGTTCTTGGATTTCTGCAAGGGAAAAAAAAGCGCGCATCAGTAAATCTGTGAAAACAAGTATCCCTTGCACGAGGAAAAACTGCGCTCGGGTACTCGAGGTGTCTGGTGCACGTATAATTCGGCATGCCATTTAGCACGAGCAAACATTTGTCTTCACTCATGTGGGCTGTTGTGTAGGCTGCACAGAACGACAAGAACAAGAGCGTAATCTCACCCACAAAGGCCTCGGGTGGGGATGGAAGATGTTCGAGTTCTTGGATTTCTGCAAGGGAAAAAAAAAGCGCGCATCAGTAAATCTGTGAAAACAAGTATCCCTTGCACGAGGAAAAACTGCCTCTCGGTACTCGAGGTGTCTGGTGCACGTATAATTCGGCATGCCATTTAGCACGAGCAAACATTTGTCTTCACTCATGTGGGCTGTTGTGTAAGGCTGCACAGAACGACAAGAACAAGAGCGTAATCTCACCCACAAAGGCCTCGGGTGGGGATGGAAGATGTTCGAGTTCTTGGATTTCTGCAAGGGAAAAAAAGCGCGCATCAGTAAATCTGTGAAAACAAGTATCCCTTGCACGAGGAAAAACTGCCTCTCGGTACTCGAGGTGTCTGGTGCACGTATAATTCGGCATGCCATTTAGCACGAGCAAACATTTGTCTTCACTCATGTGGGCTGTTGTGAAGGCTGCACAGAACGACAAGAACAAGAGCGTAATCTCACCCACAAAGGCCTCGGGTGGGGATGGAAGATGTTCGAGTTCTTGGATTTCTGCAAGGGAAAAAAAGCGCGCATCAGTAAATCTGTGAAAACAAGTATCCCTTGCACGAGGAAAAACTGCGTCGGGTACTCGAGGTGTCTGGT
This sequence comes from Rhipicephalus sanguineus, assembly GCF_013339695.2. Lineage (NCBI taxonomy): Eukaryota > Metazoa > Arthropoda > Arachnida > Ixodida > Ixodidae > Rhipicephalus > Rhipicephalus sanguineus. The sequence continues at coordinate 310,848,218 of NC_051176.1, read as the reverse complement.
GCACGTATATTCGGCATGCCATTTAGCACGAGCAAACATTTGTCTTCACTCATGTGGGCTGTTGTGAAGGCTGCACAGAACGACAAGAACAAGAGCGTAATCTCACCCACAAAGGCCTCGGGTGGGGATGGAAGATGTTCGAGTTCTTGGATTTCTGCAAGGGAAAAAAAAGCGCGCATCAGTAAATCTGTGAAAACAAGTATCCCTTGCACGAGGAAAAACTGCCGTCGGGTACTCGAGGTGTCTGGTGCACGTATAATTCGGCATGCCATTTAGCACGAGCAAACATTTGTCTTCACTCATGTGGGCTGTTGTGAAGGCTGCACAGAACGACAAGAACAAGAGCGTAATCTCACCCACAAAGGCCTCGGGTGGGGATGGAAGATGTTCGAGTTCTTGGATTTCTGCAAGGGAAAAAAAAGCGCGCATCAGTAAATCTGTGAAAACAAGTATCCCTTGCACGAGGAAAAACTGCGTCGGGTACTCGAGGTGTCTGGTGCACGTATAATTCGGCATGCCATTTAGCACGAGCAAACATTTGTCTTCACTCATGTGGGCTGTTGTGAAGGCTGCACAGAACGACAAGAACAAGAGCGTAATCTCACCCACAAAGGCCTCGGGTGGGGATGGAAGATGTTCGAGTTCTTGGATTTCTGCAAGGGAAAAAAAAAGCACGCATCAGTAAAGCTGTGAAAACAAGTATCCCTTGCACGAGGAAAAACTGCGTCGGGGTACTCGAGGTGTCTGGTGCACGTATAATTCGGCATGCCATTTAGCACGAGCAAACATTTGTCTTCACTCATGTGGGCTGTTGTGTAGGCTGCACAGAACGACAAGAACAAGAGCGTAATCTCACCCACAAAGGCCTCGGGTGGGGATGGAAGATGTTCGAGTTCTTGGATTTCTGCAAGGGAAAAAAAAGCGCGCATCAGTAAATCTGTGAAAACAAGTATCCCTTGCACGAGGAAAAACTGCCTCTCGGTACTCGAGGTGTCTGGTGCACGTATAATTCGGCATGCCATTTAGCACGAGCAAACATTTGTCTTCACTCATGTGGGCTGTTGTGAAGGCTGCACAGAACGACAAGAACAAGAGCGTAATCTCACCCACAAAGGCCTCGGGTGGGGATGGAAGATGTTCGAGTTCTTGGATTTCTGCAGGAAAAAAAACGCGCATCAGTAAATCTGTGAAAACAAGTATCCCTTGCACGAGGAAAAACTGCGTCGGGGTACTCGAGGTGTCTGGTGCACGTATAATTCGGCATGCCATTTAGCACGAGCAAACATTTGTCTTCACTCATGTGGGCTGTTGTGAAGGCTGCACAGAACGACAAGAACAAGAGCGTAATCTCACCCACAAAGGCCTCGGGTGGGGATGGAAGATGTTCGAGTTCTTGGATTTCTGCAAGGGAAAAAAAAGCGCGCATCAGTAAATCTGTGAAAACAAGTATCCCTTGCACGAGGAAAAACTGCCTCTCGGGTACTCGAGGTGTCTGGTGCACGTATAATTCGGCATGCCATTTAGCACGAGCAAACATTTGTCTTCACTCATGTGGGCTGTTGTGTAAGGCTGCACAGAACGACAAGAACAAGAGCGTAATCTCACCCACAAAGGCCTCGGGTGGGGATGGAAGATGTTCGAGTTCTTGGATTTCTGCAAGGGAAAAAAAAGCGCGCATCAGTAAATCTGTGAAAACAAGTATCCCTTGCACGAGGAAAAACTGCGTCGGGGTACTCGAGGTGTCTGGTGCACGTATTATTCGGCATGCCATTTAGCACGAGCAAACATTTGTCTTCACTCATGTGGGCTGTTGTGAAGGCTGCACAGAACGACAAGAACAAGAGCGTAATCTCACCCACAAAGGCCTCGGGTGGGGATGGAAGATGTTCGAGTTCTTGGATTTCTGCAAGGGAAAAAAAAGCGCGCATCAGTAAATCTGTGAAAACAAGTATCCCTTGCACGAGGAAAAACTGCGTCGGGTACTCGAGGTGTCTGGTGCACGTATAATTCGGCATGCCATTTAGCACGAGCAAACATTTGTCTTCACTCATGTGGGCTGTTGTGTAAGGCTGCACAGAACGACAAGAACAAGAGCGTAATCTCACCCACAAAGGCCTCGGGTGGGGATGGAAGATGTTCGAGTTCTTGGATTTCTGCAAGGGAAAAAAAAGCGCGCATCAGTAAATCTGTGAAAACAAGTATCCCTTGCACGAGGAAAAACTGCGTCGGGTACTCGAGGTGTCTGGTGCACGTATAATTCGGCATGCCATTTAGCACGAGCAAACATTTGTCTTCACTCATGTGGGCTGTTGTGAAGGCTGCACAGAACGACAAGAACAAGAGCGTAATCTCACCCACAAAGGCCTCGGGTGGGGATGGAAGATGTTCGAGTTCTTGGATTTCTGCAAGGGAAAAAAAAAGCGCGCATCAGTAAATCTGTGAAAACAAGTATCCCTTGCACGAGGAAAAACTGCGTCGGGTACTCGAGGTGTCTGGTGCACGTATAATTCGGCATGCCATTTAGCACGAGCAAACATTTGTCTTCACTCATGTGGGCTGTTGTGTAGGCTGCACAGAACGACAAGAACAAGAGCGTAATCTCACCCACAAAGGCCTCGGGTGGGGATGGAAGATGTTCGAGTTCTTGGATTTCTGCAAGGGAAAAAAAAGCGCGCATCAGTAAATCTGTGAAAACAAGTATCCCTTGCACGAGGAAAAACTGCCGTCGGGTACTCGAGGTGTCTGGTGCACGTATAATTCGGCATGCCATTTAGCACGAGCAAACATTTGTCTTCACTCATGTGGGCTGTTGTGTAGGCTGCACAGAACGACAAGAACAAGAGCGTAATCTCACCCACAAAGGCCTCGGGTGGGGATGGAAGATGTTCGAGTTCTTGGATTTCTGCAAGGGAAAAAAAAGCGCGCATCAGTAAATCTGTGAAAACAAGTATCCCTTGCACGAGGAAAAACTGCCTCTCGGGTACTCGAGGTGTCTGGTGCACGTATAATTCGGCATGCCATTTAGCACGAGCAAACATTTGTCTTCACTCATGTGGGCTGTTGTGTAAGGCTGCACAGAACGACAAGAACAAGAGCGTAATCTCACCCACAAAGGCCTCGGGTGGGGATGGAAGATGTTCGAGTTCTTGGATTTCTGCAAGGGAAAAAAAAGCGCGCATCAGTAAATCTGTGAAAACAAGTATCCCTTGCACGAGGAAAAACTGCGTCGGGTACTCGAGGTGTCTGGTGCACGTATAATTCGGCATGCCATTTAGCACGAGCAAACATTTGTCTTCACTCATGTGGGCTGTTGTGAAGGCTGCACAGAACGACAAGAACAAGAGCGTAATCTCACCCACAAAGGCCTCGGGTGGGGATGGAAGATGTTCGAGTTCTTGGATTTCTGCAAGGGAAAAAAAAGCGCGCATCAGTAAATCTGTGAAAACAAGTATCCCTTGCACGAGGAAAAACTGCCGTCGGGTACTCGAGGTGTCTGGTGCACGTATATTCGGCATGCCATTTAGCACGAGCAAACATTTGTCTTCACTCATGTGGGCTGTTGTGAAGGCTGCACAGAACGACAAGAACAAGAGCGTAATCTCACCCACAAAGGCCTCGGGTGGGGATGGAAGATGTTCGAGTTCTTGGATTTCTGCAAGGGAAAAAAAACGCGCATCAGTAAATCTGTGAAAACAAGTATCCCTTGCACGAGGAAAAACTGCGTCGGGGTACTCGAGGTGTCTGGTGCACGTATAATTCGGCATGCCATTTAGCACGAGCAAACATTTGTCTTCACTCATGTGGGCTGTTGTGTAGGCTGCACAGAACGACAAGAACAAGAGCGTAATCTCACCCACAAAGGCCTCGGGTGGGGATGGAAGATGTTCGAGTTCTTGGATTTCTGCAAGGGAAAAAAAAGCGCGCATCAGTAAATCTGTGAAAACAAGTATCCCTTGCACGAGGAAAAACTGCCTCTCGGTACTCGAGGTGTCTGGTGCACGTATAATTCGGCATGCCATTTAGCACGAGCAAACATTTGTCTTCACTCATGTGGGCTGTTGTGAAGGCTGCACAGAACGACAAGAACAAGAGCGTAATCTCACCCACAAAGGCCTCGGGTGGGGATGGAAGATGTTCGAGTTCTTGGATTTCTGCAAGGGAAAAAAAAGCGCGCATCAGTAAATCTGTGAAAACAAGTATCCCTTGCACGAGGAAAAACTGCGTCGGGGTACTCGAGGTGTCTGGTGCACGTATAATTCGGCATGCCATTTAGCACGAGCAAACATTTGTCTTCACTCATGTGGGCTGTTGTGTAGGCTGCACAGAACGACAAGAACAAGAGCGTAATCTCACCCACAAAGGCCTCGGGTGGGGATGGAAGATGTTCGAGTTCTTGGATTTCTGCAAGGGAAAAAAAAGCGCGCATCAGTAAATCTGTGAAAACAAGTATCCCTTGCACGAGGAAAAACTGCCGTCGGGGTACTCGAGGTGTCTGGTGCACGTATAATTCGGCATGCCATTTAGCACGAGCAAACATTTGTCTTCACTCATGTGGGCTGTTGTGTAGGCTGCACAGAACGACAAGAACAAGAGCGTAATCTCACCCACAAAGGCCTCGGGTGGGGATGGAAGATGTTCGAGTTCTTGGATTTCTGCAAGGGAAAAAAAAGCGCGCATCAGTAAATCTGTGAAAACAAGTATCCCTTGCACGAGGAAAAACTGCCTCTCGGGTACTCGAGGTGTCTGGTGCACGTATAATTCGGCATGCCATTTAGCACGAGCAAACATTTGTCTTCACTCATGTGGGCTGTTGTGTAGGCTGCACAGAACGACAAGAACAAGAGCGTAATCTCACCCACAAAGGCCTCGGGTGGGGATGGAAGATGTTCGAGTTCTTGGATTTCTGCAAGGGAAAAAAAAGCGCGCATCAGTAAATCTGTGAAAACAAGTATCCCTTGCACGAGGAAAAACTGCGTCGGGTACTCGAGGTGTCTGGTGCACGTATAATTCGGCATGCCATTTAGCACGAGCAAACATTTGTCTTCACTCATGTGGGCTGTTGTGAAGGCTGCACAGAACGACAAGAACAAGAGCGTAATCTCACCCACAAAGGCCTCGGGTGGGGATGGAAGATGTTCGAGTTCTTGGATTTCTGCAAGGGAAAAAAAAGCGCGCATCAGTAAATCTGTGAAAACAAGTATCCCTTGCACGAGGAAAAACTGCGTCGGGGTACTCGAGGTGTCTGGTGCACGTATATTCGGCATGCCATTTAGCACGAGCAAACATTTGTCTTCACTCATGTGGGCTGTTGTGTAGGCTGCACAGAACGACAAGAACAAGAGCGTAATCTCACCCACAAAGGCCTCGGGTGGGGATGGAAGATGTTCGAGTTCTTGGATTTCTGCAAGGGAAAAAAAAGCGCGCATCAGTAAATCTGTGAAAACAAGTATCCCTTGCACGAGGAAAAACTGCCTCTCGGGTACTCGAGGTGTCTGGTGCACGTATAATTCGGCATGCCATTTAGCACGAGCAAACATTTGTCTTCACTCATGTGGGCTGTTGTGAAGGCTGCACAGAACGACAAGAACAAGAGCGTAATCTCACCCACAAAGGCCTCGGGTGGGGATGGAAGATGTTCGAGTTCTTGGATTTCTGCAAGGGAAAAAAAAGCGCGCATCAGTAAATCTGTGAAAACAAGTATCCCTTGCACGAGGAAAAACTGCGTCGGGGTACTCGAGGTGTCTGGTGCACGTATTATTCGGCATGCCATTTAGCACGAGCAAACATTTGTCTTCACTCATGTGGGCTGTTGTGAGGCTGCACAGAACGACAAGAACAAGAGCGTAATCTCACCCACAAAGGCCTCGGGTGGGGATGGAAGATGTTCGAGTTCTTGGATTTCTGCAAGGGAAAAAAAAGCGCGCATCAGTAAATCTGTGAAAACAAGTATCCCTTGCACGAGGAAAAACTGCCTCTCGGTACTCGAGGTGTCTGGTGCACGTATAATTCGGCATGCCATTTAGCACGAGCAAACATTTGTCTTCACTCATGTGGGCTGTTGTGTAGGCTGCACAGAACGACAAGAACAAGAGCGTAATCTCACCCACAAAGGCCTCGGGTGGGGATGGAAGATGTTCGAGTTCTTGGATTTCTGCAAGGGAAAAAAAAGCGCGCATCAGTAAATCTGTGAAAACAAGTATCCCTTGCACGAGGAAAAACTGCCTCTCGGGTACTCGAGGTGTCTGGTGCACGTATAATTCGGCATGCCATTTAGCACGAGCAAACATTTGTCTTCACTCATGTGGGCTGTTGTGTAGGCTGCACAGAACGACAAGAACAAGAGCGTAATCTCACCCACAAAGGCCTCGGGTGGGGATGGAAGATGTTCGAGTTCTTGGATTTCTGCAAGGGAAAAAAAAGCGCGCATCAGTAAATCTGTGAAAACAAGTATCCCTTGCACGAGGAAAAACTGCCTCTCGGGTACTCGAGGTGTCTGGTGCACGTATATTCGGCATGCCATTTAGCACGAGCAAACATTTGTCTTCACTCATGTGGGCTGTTGTGAAGGCTGCACAGAACGACAAGAACAAGAGCGTAATCTCACCCACAAAGGCCTCGGGTGGGGATGGAAGATGTTCGAGTTCTTGGATTTGTGCATGAAAAAAAAAGCGCGCATCAGTAAATCTGTGAAAACAAGTATCCCTTGCACGAGGAAAAACTGCGTCGGGTACTCGAGGTGTCTGGTGCACGTATAATTCGGCATGCCATTTAGCACGAGCAAACATTTGTCTTCACTCATGTGGGCTGTTGTGTAAGGCTGCACAGAACGACAAGAACAAGAGCGTAATCTCACCCACAAAGGCCTCGGGTGGGGATGGAAGATGTTCGAGTTCTTGGATTTCTGCAAGGGAAAAAAAAGCGCGCATCAGTAAATCTGTGAAAACAAGTATCCCTTGCACGAGGAAAAACTGCCTCTCGGTACTCGAGGTGTCTGGTGCACGTATATTCGGCATGCCATTTAGCACGAGCAAACATTTGTCTTCACTCATGTGGGCTGTTGTGAAGGCTGCACAGAACGACAAGAACAAGAGCGTAATCTCACCCACAAAGGCCTCGGGTGGGGATGGAAGATGTTCGAGTTCTTGGATTTCTGCAAGGGAAAAAAAAAGCACGCATCAGTAAAGCTGTGAAAACAAGTATCCCTTGCACGAGGAAAAACTGCGTCGGGGTACTCGAGGTGTCTGGTGCACGTATTAATTGGCATGCCATTTAGCACGAGCAAACATTTGTCTTCACTCATGTGGGCTGTTGTGAAGGCTGCACAGAACGACAAGAACAAGAGCGTAATCTCACCCACAAAGGCCTCGGGTGGGGATGGAAGATGTTCGAGTTCTTGGATTTCTGCAAGGGAAAAAAAAGCGCGCATCAGTAAATCTGTGAAAACAAGTATCCCTTGCACGAGGAAAAACTGCCGTCGGGTACTCGAGGTGTCTGGTGCACGTATATTCGGCATGCCATTTAGCACGAGCAAACATTTGTCTTCACTCATGTGGGCTGTTGTGTAGGCTGCACAGAACGACAAGAACAAGAGCGTAATCTCACCCACAAAGGCCTCGGGTGGGGATGGAAGATGTTCGAGTTCTTGGATTTCTGCAAGGGAAAAAAAAGCGCGCATCAGTAAATCTGTGAAAACAAGTATCCCTTGCACGAGGAAAAACTGCGTCTCGGTACTCGAGGTGTCTGGTGCACGTATAATTCGGCATGCCATTTAGCACGAGCAAACATTTGTCTTCACTCATGTGGGCTGTTGTGTAGGCTGCACAGAACGACAAGAACAAGAGCGTAATCTCACCCACAAAGGCCTCGGGTGGGGATGGAAGATGTTCGAGTTCTTGGATTTCTGCAAGGGAAAAAAAAAGCGCGCATCAGTAAATCTGTGAAAACAAGTATCCCTTGCACGAGGAAAAACTGCGTCGGGTACTCGAGGTGTCTGGTGCACGTATATTCGGCATGCCATTTAGCACGAGCAAACATTTGTCTTCACTCATGTGGGCTGTTGTGAAGGCTGCACAGAACGACAAGAACAAGAGCGTAATCTCACCCACAAAGGCCTCGGGTGGGGATGGAAGATGTTCGAGTTCTTGGATTTCTGCATGAAAAAAAAAACGCGCATCAGTAAATCTGTGAAAACAAGTATCCCTTGCACGAGGAAAAAACTGCGTCGGGTACTCGAGGTGTCTGGTGCACGTATTATTCGGCATGCCATTTAGCACGAGCAAACATTTGTCTTCACTCATGTGGGCTGTTGTGAAGGCTGCACAGAACGACAAGAACAAGAGCGTAATCTCACCCACAAAGGCCTCGGGTGGGGATGGAAGATGTTCGAGTTCTTGGATTTCTGCAAGGGAAAAAAAAAACGCGCATCAGTAAATCTGTGAAAACAAGTATCCCTTGCACGAGGAAAAACTGCGTCGGGGTACTCGAGGTGTCTGGTGCACGTATTATTCGGCATGCCATTTAGCACGAGCAAACATTTGTCTTCACTCATGTGGGCTGTTGTGTAGGCTGCACAGAACGACAAGAACAAGAGCGTAATCTCACCCACAAAGGCCTCGGGTGGGGATGGAAGATGTTCGAGTTCTTGGATTTCTGCAAGGGAAAAAAAAGCGCGCATCAGTAAATCTGTGAAAACAAGTATCCCTTGCACGAGGAAAAACTGCCTCTCGGTACTCGAGGTGTCTGGTGCACGTATAATTCGGCATGCCATTTAGCACGAGCAAACATTTGTCTTCACTCATGTGGGCTGTTGTGTAGGCTGCACAGAACGACAAGAACAAGAGCGTAATCTCACCCACAAAGGCCTCGGGTGGGGATGGAAGATGTTCGAGTTCTTGGATTTCTGCAAGGGAAAAAAAAGCGCGCATCAGTAAATCTGTGAAAACAAGTATCCCTTGCACGAGGAAAAACTGCGTCGGGGTACTCGAGGTGTCTGGTGCACGTATTAATTCGGCATGCCATTTAGCACGAGCAAACATTTGTCTTCACTCATGTGGGCTGTTGTGTAAGGCTGCACAGAACGACAAGAACAAGAGCGTAATCTCACCCACAAAGGCCTCGGGTGGGGATGGAAGATGGTCGAGTTCTTGGATTCTGCCAGGGAAAAAAAAGCGCGCATCAGTAAATCTGTGAAAAACCAAGTATCCCCTTGCACGAGGGAAAAAACTGCCTCTCCGGTACTTCGGGTGTCCCGGTGCACGTATACTTTCAGACATGCCATTTAGCACGAGCCAACATTTGTCTTCACTCATGTGGGCTGTTGTGTAGGCTGTCACAGAACGACAAGAGCACATAGAGCGTAATCTCACCCACAAAGGTCCTCGGGTGGGGATGGATGGATGTCTCGTAGTTCTTGGATTTCTGCAAGGGAAAAAAGCCGGCGCCTCACAGTACATCTGTGAACAACAAGTAGCCCTTGCATGAGGGAACCAACTGCCTCTCGGTACTC